>NW_028128059.1:0-97482 GCF_965231255.1 Vanellus vanellus
CCTGTTTTCGCTTTCGGCAGCCTCCGGAGCAAAAAAGAAAAACGTCCAGCTTTTGCTGCCACAGCAAAGGTGCCAGCGGGGAAAAGTAATGCTGGTTCTCACTGCCTCCTGGAACCTCTTCAAATGCCCCAGACAATTTGGCCCTCTCTGCTTTCCTGCGGACTCCATCCTCAAAAGCACCTGTTTTCGCTTTTGGCAACCTCCGGAGCAAAAAAGACAAACGTCCAGCTTTTGCTGCCACAGCAAAGGTGCCAGCGGGGAAAAGTAATGCTGGTTCTCACTGCCTCCTGGAACCCTTTCAAATGCCCCAGACAATTTGGCCCTCTCTGCTTTCCTGCGGACTCCATACTCAAAAGCACCTGTTTTCGCTTTCGGCAAACTCCGGAGCAAAAAAGACAAACGTCCAGCTTTTGCTTCCACAGCAAAGGTGCCAGAGGGGAAAAGTAATGCTGGTTCTCACTGCCTCCTGGAACCCTTTCAAATGCCCCAGACAATTTGGCCCTCTCTGCTTTCCTGCGGACTCCATCCTCAAAAGCACCTGTTTTTGCTTTCGGCAGCCTCCGGAGCAAAAAAGACAAACGTCCAGCTTTTGCTGCCACAGCAAAGGTGCCAGCGGGGAAAAGTAATGCTGGTTCTCACTGCCTCCTGGAACCTGTTCAAATGCCCCAGACAATTTGGCCCTCTCTGCTTTCCTGCGGACTCCATCCTCAAAAGCACCTGTTTTCGCTTTCGGCAGCCTCCGGAGCAAAAAAGACAAACGTCCAGCTTTTGCTGCCACAGCAAAGGTGCCAGCGGGGAAAAGTAATGCTGGTTCTCACTGCCTCCTGGAACCCTTTCAAATGCCACAGACAATTTGGCCCTCTCTGCTTTCCTGCGGACTCCATCCTCAAAAGCACCTGTTTTCGCTTTCGGCAGCCTCCGGAGCAAAAAAGACAAACGTCCAGCTTTTGCTGCCACAGCAAAGGTGCCAGCTGGGAAAAGTAATGCTGGTTCTCACTGCCTCCTGGAACTCCTTCAAATGCCCCAGACAATTTGGCTCTCTCTGCTTTCCTGCGGACTCCATCCTCAAAAGCACCTGTTTTCGCTTTCGGCAGCCTGCGGAGCAAAAAAGACAAACGTCCAGCTTTTGCTGCCACAGCAAAGGTGCCAGCGGGGAAAAGTAATGCTGGTTCTCACTGCCTCCTGGAACCCTTTCAAATGCCCCAGACAATTTGGCCCTCTCTGCTTTCCTGCGGACTCCATCCTCAAAAGCACCTGTTTTCGCTTTCGGCAGCGTCGGGAGCAAAAAAGACAAACGTCCAGCTTTTGCTGCCACAGCAAAGGTGCCAGCGGGGAAAAGTAATGCTGGTTCTCACTGCCTCCTGGAACCTGTTCAAATGCCCCAGACAATTTGGCCCTCTCTGCTTTCCTGCGGACTCCATCCTCAAAAGCACCTGTTTTCGCTTTCGGCAGCCTCCGGAGCAAAAAAGACAAACGTCCAGCTTTTGCTGCCACAGCAAAGGTGCCAGCGGGGAAAAGTAATGCTGGTTCTCACTGCCTCCTGGAACCCTTTCAAATGCCACAGACAATTTGGCCCTCTCTGCTTTCCTGCGGACTCCATCCTCAAAAGCACCTGTTTTCGCTTTCGGCAGCCTCCGGAGCAAAAAAGACAAACGTCCAGCTTTTGCTGCCACAGCAAAGGTGCCAGCGGGGAAAAGTAATGCTGGTTCTCACTGCCTCCTGGAACCTCTTCAAATGCCCCAGACAATTTGGCCCTCTCTGCTTTCCTGCGGACTCCATCCTCAAAAGCACCTGTTTTCGCTTTTGGCAACCTCCGGAGCAAAAAAGACAAACGTCCAGCTTTTGCTGCCACAGCAAAGGTGCCAGCGGGGAAAAGTAATGCTGGTTCTCACTGCCTCCTGGAACCCTTTCAAATGCCCCAGACAATTTGGCCCTCTCTGCTTTCCTGCGGACTCCATCCTCAAAAGCACCTGTTTTCGCTTTCGGCAGCCTCCGGAGCAAAAAAGACAAACGTCCAGCTTTTGCTGCCACAGCAAAGGTGCCAGCGGGGAAAAGTAATGCTGGTTCTCACTGCCTCCTGGAACCTCTTCAAATGCCCCAGACAATTTGGCCCTCTCTGCTTTCCTGCGGACTCCATCCTCAAAAGCACCTGTTTTCGCTTTTGGCAACCTCCGGAGCAAAAAAGACAAACGTCCAGCTTTTGCTGCCACAGCAAAGGTGCCAGCGGGGAAAAGTAATGCTGGTTCTCACTGCCTCCTGGAACCCTTTCAAATGCCACAGACAATTTGGCCCTCTCTGCTTTCCTGCGGACTCCATCCTCAAAAGCACCTGTTTTCGCTTTCGGCAACCTCCGGAGCAAAAAAGACAAACGTCCAGCTTTTGCTTCCACAGCAAAGGTGCCAGAGGGGAAAAGTAATGCTGGTTCTCACTGCCTCCTGGAACCCTTTCAAATGCCCCAGACAATTTGGCCCTCTCTGCTTTCCTGCGGACTCCATCCTCAAAAGCACCTGTTTTTGCTTTCGGCAGCCTCCGGAGCAAAAAAGACAAACGTCCAGCTTTTGCTGCCACAGCAAAGGTGCCAGCGGGGAAAAGTAATGCTGGTTCTCACTGCCTCCTGGAACCTCTTCAAATGCCCCAGACAATTTGGCCCTCTCTGCTTTCCTGCGGACTCCATCCTCAAAAGCACCTGTTTTCGCTTTTGGCAACCTCCGGAGCAAAAAAGACAAACGTCCAGCTTTTGCTGCCACAGCAAAGGTGCCAGCGGGGAAAAGTAATGCTGGTTCTCACTGCCTCCTGGAACCCTTTCAAATGCCACAGACAATTTGGCCCTCTCTGCTTTCCTGCGGACTCCATCCTCAAAAGCACCTGTTTTCGCTTTCGGCAGCCTCCGGAGCAAAAAAGACAAACGTCCAGCTTTTGCTGCCACAGCAAAGGTGCCAGCGGGGAAAAGTAATGCTGGTTCTCACTGCCTCCTGGAACCCTTTCAAATGCCACAGACAATTTGGCCCTCTCTGCTTTCCTGTGGACTCCATCCTCAAAAGCACCTGTTTTCGCTTTCGGCAACCTCCGGAGCAAAAAAGACAAACGTCCAGCTTTTGCTGCCACAGCAAAGGTGCCAGAGGGGAAAAGTAATGCTGGTTCTCACTGCCTCCTGGAACCCTTTCAAATGCCACAGACAATTTGGCCCTCTCTGCTTTCCTGCGGACTCCATCCTCAAAAGCACCTGTTTTTGCTTTCGGCAGCCTCCGGAGCAAAAAAGACAAACGTCCAGCTTTTGCTGCCACAGCAAAGGTGCCAGCGGGGAAAAGTGATGCTGGTTCTCACTGCCTCCTGGAACCTCTTCAAATGCCCCAGACAATTTGGCCCTCTCTGCTTTCCTGCGGACTCCATCCTCAAAAGCACCTGTTTTCGCTTTTGGCAACCTCCGGAGCAAAAAAGACAAACGTCCAGCTTTTGCTGCCACAGCAAAGGTGCCAGCGGGGAAAAGTAATGCTGGTTCTCACTGCCTCCTGGAACCTCTTCAAATGCCCCAGACAATTTGGCCCTCTCTGCTTTCCTGCGGACTCCATCCTCAAAAGCACCTGTTTTCGCTTTCGGCAGCCTCCGGAGCAAAAAAGACAAACGTCCAGCTTTTGCTGCCACAGCAAAGGTGCCAGCGGGGAAAAGTAATGCTGGTTCTCACTGCCTCCTGGAACCTGTTCAAATGCCCAAGACAATTTGGCCCTCTCTGCTTTCCTGCGGACTCCATCCTCAAAAGCACCTGTTTTCGCTTTCGGCAGCCTCCGGAGCAAAAAAGACAAACGTCCAGCTTTTGCTGCCACAGCAAAGGTGCCAGCGGGGAAAAGTAATGCTGGTTCTCACTGCCTCCTGGAACCCTTTCAAATGCCCCAGACAATTTGGCCCTCTCTGCTTTCCTGCGGACTCCATCCTCAAAAGCACCTGTTTTCGCTTTCGGCAGCCTCCGGAGCAAAAAAGACAAACGTCCAGCTTTTGCTGCCACAGCAAACGTGCCAGCGGGGAAAAGTAATGCTGGTTCTCACTGCCTCCTGGAACCTCTTCAAATGCCTCAGACATTTTGGCCCTCTCTGCTTTCCTGCGGACTCCATCCTCAAAAGCACCTGTTTTCGCTTTCGGCAGCCTCCGGAGCAAAAAAGACAAACGTCCAGCTTTTGCTGCCACAGCAAAGGTGCCAGCGGGGAAAAGTAATGCTGGTTCTCACTGCCTCCTGGAACCCTTTCAAATGCCACAGACAATTTGGCCCTCTCTGCTTTCCTGCGGACTCCATCCTCAAAAGCACCTGTTTTCGCTTTCGGCAGCCTCCGGAGCAAAAAAGACAAACGTCCAGCTTTTGCTGCCACAGCAAAGGTGCCAGCGGGGAAAAGTAATGCTGGTTCTCACTGCCTCCTGGAACCCTTTCAAATGCCCCAGACAATTTGGCCCTCTCTGCTTTCCTGAAAAGTCTATCCTCAAAAGCACCTGTTTTCGCTTTCGGCAGCCTCCGGAGCAAAAAAGACAAACGTCCAGCTTTTGCTGCCACAACAAAGGTGCCAGCGGGGAAAAGTAATGCTGGTTCTCACTGCCTCCTGGAACCCTTTCAAATGCCCCAGACAATTTGGCCCTCTCTGCTTTCCTGCGGACTCCATCCTCAAAAGCACCTGTTTTCGCTTTCGGCAACCTCCGGAGCAAAAAAGACAAACGTCCAGCTTTTGCTGCCACAGCAAAGGTGCCAGCGGGGGAAAAGTAATGCTGGTTCTCACTGCCTCCTGGAATCCTTTCAAATGCCACAGACAATTTGGCCCTCTCTGCTTTTCTGCGGACTCCATCCTCAAAAGCACCTGTTTTCGCTTTCGGCAGCCTCCGGAGCAAAAAAGACAAACGTCCAGCTTTTGCTGCCACAGCAAAGGTGCCAGCGGGGAAAAGTAATGCTGGTTCTCACTGCCTCCTGGAACCTCTTCAAATGCCCCAGACAATTTGGCCCTCTCTGCTTTCCTGTGGACTCCATCCTCAAAAGCACCTGTTTTCGCTTTTGGCAACCTCCGGAGCAAAAAAGACAAACGTCCAGCTTTTGCTGCCACAGCAAAGGTGCCAGCGGGGAAAAGTAATGCTGGTTCTCACTGCCTCCTGGAACCCTTTCAAATGCCACAGACAATTTGGCCCTCTCTGCTTTCCTGCGGACTCCATCCTCAAAAGCACCTGTTTTCGCTTTCGGCAGCCTCCGGAGCAAAAAAGACAAACGTCCAGCTTTTGCTGCCACAGCAAAGGTGCCAGCGGGGAAAAGTAATGCTGGTTCTCACTGCCTCCTGGAACCTCTTCAAATGCCACAGACAATTTGGCCCTCTCTGCTTTCCTGCGGACTCCATCCTCAAAAGCACCTGTTTTCGCTTTTGGCAACCTCCGGAGCAAAAAAGACAAACGTCCAGCTTTTGCTGCCACAGCAAAGGTGCCAGCGGGGAAAAGTAATGCTGGTTCTCACTGCCTCCTGGAACCCTTTCAAATGCCACAGACAATTAAGCCCTCTCTGCTTTCCTGCGGACTCTATCCTCAAAAGCGCCTTTTTTCACTTTCGGCGCCCTCCGGTGGTAAAAAGACAAACGTCCAGCTTTTGCTGCCACAGCAAAGGTGCCAGCGGGGAAAAGTAATGCTGGTTCTCACTGCCTCCTGGAACCCTTTCAAATGCCCCAGACAATTAAGCCCTCTCTGCTTTCCTGCGGACTCTATCCTCAAAAGCGCCTTTTTTCACTTTCGGCGCACTCGGTGGTAAAAAGACAAACGTCCAGCTTTTGCTGCCACAGCAAAGGTGCCAGCGGGGAAAAGTGATGCTGGTTCTCACTGCCTCCTGGAACTCTTTCAAATGCCCCAGACAATTTGGCCCTCTCTGCTTTCCTGCGGACTCCATCCTCAAAAGCACCTGTTTTCGCTTTCGGCAGCCTCCGGAGCAAAAAAGACAAACGTCCAGCCTTTGCTGCCACAACAAAGGTGCCAGCGGGGAAAAGTAATGCTGGTTCTCACTGCCTCCTGGAACCCTTTCAAATGCCCCAGACAATTTGGCCCTCTCTGCTTTCCTGCGGACTCTATCCTCAAAAGCACCTGTTTTCGCTTTCGGCAGCCTCCGGAGCAAAAAAGACAAACGTCCAGCTTTTGCTGCCACAGCAAAGGTGCCAGCGGGGAAAAGTAATGCTGGTTCTCACTACCTCCTTGAACCCTTTCAAATGCCACAGACAATTTGGCCCTCTCTGCTTTCCTGCGGACTCCATCCTCAAAAGCACCTGTTTTCGCTTTCGGCAACCTCCGGAGCAAAAAAGACAAACGTCCAGCTTTTGCTGCCACAGCAAAGGTGCCAGCGGGGAAAAGTAATGCTGGTTCTCACTGCCTCCTGGAACCCTTTCAAATGCCCCAGACAATTTGGCCCTCTCTGCTTTCCTGCGGACTCCATCCTCAAAAGCACCTGTTTTCGCTTTCGGTAGCCTCCGGAGCAAAAAAGACAAACGTCCAGCTTTTGCTGCCACAGCAAAGGTGCCAGCGGGGAAAAGTAATGCTGGTTCTCACTGCCTCCTGGAACCCTTTCAAATGCCCCAGACAATTTGGCCCTCTCTGCTTTCCTGCGGACTCTATCCTCAAAAGCGCCTTTTTTCACTTTCGGCGCACTCCGGTGGTAAAAAGACAAACGTCCAGCTTTTGCTGCCACAGCAAAGGTGCCAGCGGGGAAAAGTGATGCTGGTTCTCACTGCCTCCTGGAACTCTTTCAAATGCCACAGACAATTTGGCCCTCTCTGCTTTCCTGCGGACTCCATCCTCAAAAGCACCTGTTTTCGCTTTCGGCAGCCTCCGGAGCAAAAAAGACAAACGTCCAGCCTTTGCTGCCACAACAAAGGTGCCAGCGGGGAAAAGTAATGCTGGTTCTCACTGCCTCCTGGAACCCTTTCAAATGCCCCAGACAATTTGGCCCTCTCTGCTTTCCTGCGGACTCTATCCTCAAAAGCACCTGTTTTCGCTTTCGGCAGCCTCCGGAGCAAAAAAGACAAACGTCCAGCTTTTGCTGCCACAGCAAAGGTGCCAGCGGGGAAAAGTAATGCTGGTTCTCACTACCTCCTTGAACCCTTTCAAATGCCACAGACAATTTGGCCCTCTCTGCTTTCCTGCGGACTCTATCCTCAAAAGCGCCTTTTTTCACTTTCGGCGCACTCCGGAGGTAAAAAGACAAACGTCCAGCTTTTGCTGCCACAGAAAGGTGCCAGCGGGGAAAAGTGATGCTGGTTCTCACTGCCTCCTGGAACTCTTTCAAATGCCACAGACAATTTGGCCCTCTCTGCTTTCCTGCGGACTCCATCCTCAAAAGCACCTGTTTTCGCTTTCGGCAGCCTCCGGAGCAAAAAAGTCAAACGTCCAGCCTTTGCTGCCACAACAAAGGTGCCAGCGGGGAAAAGTAATGCTGGTTCTCACTGCCTCCTGGAACCCTTTCAAATGCCCCAGACAATTTGGCCCTCTCTGCTTTCCTGCGGACTCTATCCTCAAAAGCACCTGTTTTCGCTTTCGGCAACCTCCGGAGCAAAAAAGACAAACGTCCAGCTTTTGCTGCCACAGCAAAGGTGCCAGCGGGGAAAAGTAATGCTGGTTCTCACTACCTCCTTGAACCCTTTCAAATGCCACAGACAATTTGGCCCTCTCTGCTTTCCTGCGGACTCCATCCTCAAAAGCACCTGTTTTCGCTTTCGGCAGCCTCCGGAGCAAAAAAGACAAACGTCCAGCTTTTGCTGCCACAGCAAAGGTGCCAGCGGGGAAAAGTAATGCTGGTTCTCACTGCCTCCTGGAACCCTTTCAAATGCCCCAGACAATTTGGCCCTCTCTGCTTTCCTGCGGACTCCATCCTCAAAAGCACCTGTTTTCGCTTTCGGCAGCCTCCGGAGCAAAAAAGACAAACGTCCAGCTTTTGCTGCCACAGCAAAGGTGCCAGCGGGGAAAAGTAATGCTGGTTCTCACTGCCTCCTGGAACCCTTTCAAATGCCCCAGACAATTAAGCCCTCTCTGCTTTCCTGCGGACTCTATCCTCAAAAGCGCCTTTTTTCACTTTCGGCGCACTCCGGTGGTAAAAAGACAAACGTCCAGCTTTTGCTGCCACAGCAAAGGTGCCAGCGGGGAAAAGTGATGCTGGTTCTCACTGCCTCCTGGAACCCTTTCAAATGCCACAGACAATTTGGCCCTCTCTGCTTTCCTGCGGACTCCATCCTCAAAAGCACCTTTTTTCGCTTTCGGCAACCTCCGGAGCAAAAAAGACAAACGTCCAGCTTTTGCTGCCACAGCAAAGGTGCCAGCGGGGAAAAGTAATGCTGGTTCTCACTGCCTCCTGGAACCCTTTCAAATGCCACAGACAATTTGGCCCTCTCTGCTTTCCTGCGGACTCCATCCTCAAAAGCACCTGTTTTTGCTTTCGGCAGCCTCCGGAGCAAAAAAGACAAACGTCCAGCTTTTGCTGCCACAGCAAAGGTGCCAGCGGGGAAAAGTAATGCTGGTTCTCACTGCCTCCTGGAACCCTTTCAAATGCCCCAGACAATTTGGCCCTCTCTGCTTTCCTGCGGACTCCATCCTCAAAAGCACCTGTTTTCGCTTTCGGCAGCCTCCGGAGCAAAAAAGACAAACGTCCAGCTTTTGCTGCCACAGCAAAGGTGCCAGCGGGGAAAAGTAATGCTGGTTCTCACTGCCTCCTGGAACCCTTTCAAATGCCCCAGACAATTTGGCCCTCTCTGCTTTCCTGCGGACTCCATCCTCAAAAGCACCTGTTTTCGCTTTCGGCAGCCTCCGGAGCAAAAAAGAAAAACGTCCAGCTTTTGCTGCCACAGCAAAGGTGCCAGCGGGGAAAAGTAATGCTGGTTCTCACTGCCTCCTGGAACCCTTTCAAATGCCACAGACAATTTGGCCCTCTCTGCTTTCCTGCGGACTCCATCCTCAAAAGCACCTGTTTTCGCTTTCGGCAGCCTCCGGAGCAAAAAAGACAAACGTCCAGCTTTTGCTGCCACAGCAAAGGTGCCAGCGGGGAAAAGTAATGCTGGTTATCACTGCCTCCTGGAACCCTTTCAAATGCCACAGACAATTTGGCCCTCTCTGCTTTCCTGCGGACTCTATCCTCAAAAGCGCCTTTTTTCACTTTCGGCGCACTCCGGTGGTAAAAAGACAAACGTCCAGCTTTTGCTGCCACAGCAAAGGTGCCAGCGGGGAAAAGTGATGCTGGTTCTCACTGCCTCCTGGAACTCTTTCAAATGCCCCAGACAATTTGGCCCTCTCTGCTTTCCTGCGGACTCCATCCTCAAAAGCACCTGTTTTCGCTTTCGGCAGCCTCCGGAGCAAAAAAGACAAATGTCCAGCCTTTGCTGCCACAACAAAGGTGCCAGCGGGGAAAAGTAATGCTGGTTCTCACTGCCTCCTGGAACCCTTTCAAATGCCCCAGACAATTTGGCCCTCTCTGCTTTCCTGCGGACTCTATCCTCAAAAGCACCTGTTTTCGCTTTCGGCAGCCTCCGGAGCAAAAAAGACAAACGTCCAGCTTTTGCTGCCACAGCAAAGGTGCCAGCGGGGAAAAGTAATGCTGGTTCTCACTGCCTCCTGGAACCCTTTCAAATGCCACAGACAATTTGGCCCTCTCTGCTTTCCTGCGGACTCCATCCTCAAAAGCACCTGTTTTCGCTTTCGGCAACCTCCGGAGCAAAAAAGACAAACGTCCAGCTTTTGCTGCCACAGCAAAGGTGCCAGCGGGGAAAAGTAATGCTGGTTCTCACTGCCTCCTGGAACCCTTTCAAATGCCCCAGACAATTTGGCCCTCTCTGCTTTCCTGCGGACTCCATCCTCAAAAGCACCTGTTTTCGCTTTCGGCAGCCTCCGGAGCAAAAAAGACAAACGTCCAGCTTTTGCTGCCACAGCAAAGGTGCCAGCGGGGAAAAGTAATGCTGGTTCTCACTGCCTCCTGGAACCCTTTCAAATGCCCCAGACAATTTGGCCCTCTCTGCTTTCCTGCGGACTCTATCCTCAAAAGCGCCTTTTTTCACTTTCGGCGCACTCCGGTGGTAAAAAGACAAACGTCCAGCTTTTGCTGCCACAGCAAAGGTGCCAGCGGGGAAAAGTGATGCTGGTTCTCACTGCCTCCTGGAACTCTTTCAAATGCCCCAGACAATTTGGCCCTCTCTGCTTTCCTGCGGACTCCATCCTCAAAAGCACCTGTTTTCGCTTTCGGCAGCCTCCGGAGCAAAAAAGACAAACGTCCAGCCTTTGCTGCCACAACAAAGGTGCCAGCGGGGAAAAGTAATGCTGGTTCTCACTGCCTCCTGGAACCCTTTCAAATGCCACAGACAATTTGGCCCTCTCTGCTTTCCTGCGGACTCTATCCTCAAAAGCACCTGTTTTCGCTTTCGGCAGCCTCCGGAGCAAAAAAGACAAACGTCCAGCTTTTGCTGCCACAGCAAAGGTGCCAGCGGGGAAAAGTAATGCTGGTTCTCACTACCTCCTTGAACCCTTTCAAATGCCACAGACAATTTGGCCCTCTCTGCTTTCCTGCGGACTCTATCCTCAAAAGCGCCTTTTTTCACTTTCGGCGCACTCCGGAGGTAAAAAGACAAACGTCCAGCTTTTGCTGCCACAGCAAAGGTGCCAGCGGGGAAAAGTGATGCTGGTTCTCACTGCCTCCTGGAACTCTTTCAAATGCCACAGACAATTTGGCCCTCTCTGCTTTCCTGCGGACTCCATCCTCAAAAGCACCTGTTTTCGCTTTCGGCAGCCTCCGGAGCAAAAAAGACAAACGTCCAGCCTTTGCTGCCACAACAAAGGTGCCAGCGGGGAAAAGTAATGCTGGTTCTCACTGCCTCCTGGAACCCTTTCAAATGCCCCAGACAATTTGGCCCTCTCTGCTTTCCTGCGGACTCTATCCTCAAAAGCACCTGTTTTCGCTTTCGGCAACCTCCGGAGCAAAAAAGACAAACGTCCAGCTTTTGCTGCCACAGCAAAGGTGCCAGCGGGGAAAAGTAATGCTGGTTCTCACTACCTCCTTGAACCCTTTCAAATGCCACAGACAATTTGGCCCTCTCTGCTTTCCTGCGGACTCCATCCTCAAAAGCACCTGTTTTCGCTTTCGGCAGCCTCCGGAGCAAAAAAGACAAACGTCCAGCTTTTGCTGCCACAGCAAAGGTGCCAGCGGGGAAAAGTAATGCTGGTTCTCACTGCCTCCTGGAACCCTTTCAAATGCCCCAGACAATTTGGCCCTCTCTGCTTTCCTGCGGACTCCATCCTCAAAAGCACCTGTTTTCGCTTTCGGCAGCCTCCGGAGCAAAAAAGACAAACGTCCAGCTTTTGCTGCCACAGCAAAGGTGCCAGCGGGGAAAAGTAATGCTGGTTCTCACTGCCTCCTGGAACCCTTTCAAATGCCCCAGACAATTAAGCCCTCTCTGCTTTCCTGCGGACTCTATCCTCAAAAGCGCCTTTTTTCACTTTCGGCGCACTCCGGTGGTAAAAAGACAAACGTCCAGCTTTTGCTGCCACAGCAAAGGTGCCAGCGGGGAAAAGTGATGCTGGTTCTCACTGCCTCCTGGAACCCTTTCAAATGCCCCAGACAATTTGGCCCTCTCTGCTTTCCTGCGGACTCCATCCTCAAAAGCACCTTTTTTCACTTTCGGCAACCTCCGGAGCAAAAAAGACAAACGTCCAGCTTTTGCTGCCACAGCAAAGGTGCCAGCGGGGAAAAGTAATGCTGGTTCTCACTGCCTCCTGGAACCCTTTCAAATGCCCCAGACAATTTGGCCCTCTCTGCTTTCCTGCGGACTCCATCCTCAAAAGCACCTGTTTTTGCTTTCGGCAGCCTCCGGAGCAAAAAAGACAAACGTCCAGCTTTTGCTGCCACAGCAAAGGTGCCAGCGGGGAAAAGTAATGCTGGTTCTCACTGCCTCCTGGAACCCTTTCAAATGCCACAGACAATTTGGCCCTCTCTGCTTTCCTGCGGACTCCATCCTCAAAAGCACCTGTTTTCGCTTTCGGCAGCCTCCGGAGCAAAAAAGACAAACGTCCAGCTTTTGCTGCCACAGCAAAGGTGCCAGCGGGGAAAAGTAATGCTGGTTCTCACTGCCTCCTGGAACCCTTTCAAATGCCCCAGACAATTTGGCCCTCTCTGCTTTCCTGCGGACTCCATCCTCAAAAGCACCTGTTTTCGCTTTCGGCAGCCTCCGGAGCAAAAAAGAAAAACGTCCAGCTTTTGCTGCCACAGCAAAGGTGCCAGCGGGGAAAAGTAATGCTGGTTCTCACTGCCTCCTGGAACCCTTTCAAATGCCCCAGACAATTTGGCCCTCTCTGCTTTCCTGCGGACTCCATCCTCAAAAGCACCTGTTTTCGCTTTCGGCAACCTCCGGAGCAAAAAAGACAAACGTCCAGCTTTTGCTTCCACAGCAAAGGTGCCAGAGGGGAAAAGTAATGCTGGTTCTCACTGCCTCCTGGAACCCTTTCAAATGCCCCAGACAATTTGGCCCTCTCTGCTTTCCTGCGGACTCCATCCTCAAAAGCACCTGTTTTTGCTTTCGGCAGCCTCCGGAGCAAAAAAGACAAACGTCCAGCTTTTGCTGCCACAGCAAAGGTGCCAGCGGGGAAAAGTAATGCTGGTTCTCACTGCCTCCTGGAACCTCTTCAAATGCCCCAGACAATTTGGCCCTCTCTGCTTTCCTGCGGACTCCATCCTCAAAAGCACCTGTTTTCGCTTTTGGCAACCTCCGGAGCAAAAAAGACAAACGTCCAGCTTTTGCTGCCACAGCAAAGGTGCCAGCGGGGAAAAGTAATGCTGGTTCTCACTGCCTCCTGGAACCCTTTCAAATGCCACAGACAATTTGGCCCTCTCTGCTTTCCTGCGGACTCCATCCTCAAAAGCACCTGTTTTCGCTTTCGGCAGCCTCCGGAGCAAAAAAGACAAACGTCCAGCTTTTGCTGCCACAGCAAAGGTGCCAGCGGGGAAAAGTAATGCTGGTTCTCACTGCCTCCTGGAACCCTTTCAAATGCCCCAGACAATTTGGCCCTCTCTGCTTTCCTGCGGACTCCATCCTCAAAAGCACCTGTTTTCGCTTTCGGCAGCCTCCGGAGCAAAAAAGACAAACGTCCAGCTTTTGCTGCCACAGCAAAGGTGCCAGCGGGGAAAAGTAATGCTGGTTCTCACTGCCTCCTGGAACCCTTTCAAATGCCACAGACAATTTGGCCCTCTCTGCTTTCCTGCGGACTCCATCCTCAAAAGCACCTGTTTTCGCTTTCGGCAGCCTCCGGAGCAAAAAAGACAAACGTCCAGCTTTTGCTGCCACAGCAAAGGTGCCAGCGGAGAAAAGTAATGCTGGTTCTCACTGCCTCCTGGAACCTCTTCAAATGCCACAGACAATTTGGCCCTCTCTGCTTTCCTGCGGACTCCATCCTCAAAAGCACCTGTTTTCGCTTTTGGCAACCTCCGGAGCAAAAAAGACAAACGTCCAGCTTTTGCTGCCACAGCAAAGGTGCCAGCGGGGAAAAGTAATGCTGGTTCTCACTGCCTCCTGGAACCCTTTCAAATGCCACAGACAATTTGGCCCTCTCTGCTTTCCTGCGGACTCCATCCTCAAAAGCACCTGTTTTCGCTTTCGGCAACCTCCGGAGCAAAAAAGACAAACGTCCAGCTTTTGCTTCCACAGCAAAGGTGCCAGAGGGGAAAAGTAATGCTGGTTCTCACTGCCTCCTGGAACCCTTTCAAATGCCCCAGACAATTTGGCCCTCTCTGCTTTCCTGCGGACTCCATCCTCAAAAGCACCTGTTTTTGCTTTCGGCAGCCTCCGGAGCAAAAAAGACAAACGTCCAGCTTTTGCTGCCACAGCAAAGGTGCCAGCGGGGAAAAGTAATGCTGGTTCTCACTGCCTCCTGGAACCTCTTCAAATGCCCCAGACAATTTGGCCCTCTCTGCTTTCCTGCGGACTCCATCCTCAAAAGCACCTGTTTTCGCTTTTGGCAACCTCCGGAGCAAAAAAGACAAACGTCCAGCTTTTGCTGCCACAGCAAAGGTGCCAGCGGGGAAAAGTAATGCTGGTTCTCACTGCCTCCTGGAACCCTTTCAAATGCCACAGACAATTTGGCCCTCTCTGCTTTCCTGCGGACTCCATCCTCAAAAGCACCTGTTTTCGCTTTCGGCAGCCTCCGGAGCAAAAAAGACAAACGTCCAGCTTTTGCTGCCACAGCAAAGGTGCCAGCGGGGAAAAGTAATGCTGGTTCTCACTGCCTCCTGGAACCCTTTCAAATGCCCCAGACAATTTGGCCCTCTCTGCTTTCCTGCGGACTCCATCCTCAAAAGCACCTGTTTTCGCTTTCGGCAGCCTCCGGAGCAAAAAAGAAAAACGTCCAGCTTTTGCTGCCACAGCAAAGGTGCCAGCGGGGAAAAGTAATGCTGGTTCTCACTGCCTCCTGGAACCCTTTCAAATGCCACAGACAATTTGGCCCTCTCTGCTTTCCTGCGGACTCCATCCTCAAAAGCACCTGTTTTCGCTTTCGGCAACCTCCGGAGCAAAAAAGACAAACGTCCAGCTTTTGCTTCCACAGCAAAGGTGCCAGAGGGGAAAAGTAATGCTGGTTCTCACTGCCTCCTGGAACCCTTTCAAATGCCCCAGACAATTTGGCCCTCTCTGCTTTCCTGCGGACTCCATCCTCAAAAGCACCTGTTTTTGCTTTCGGCAGCCTCCGGAGCAAAAAAGACAAACGTCCAGCTTTTGCTGCCACAGCAAAGGTGCCAGCGGGGAAAAGTAATGCTGGTTCTCACTGCCTCCTGGAACCTCTTCAAATGCCCCAGACAATTTGGCCCTCTCTGCTTTCCTGCGGACTCCATCCTCAAAAGCACCTGTTTTCGCTTTTGGCAACCTCCGGAGCAAAAAAGACAAACGTCCAGCTTTTGCTGCCACAGCAAAGGTGCCAGCGGGGAAAAGTAATGCTGGTTCTCACTGCCTCCTGGAACCCTTTCAAATGCCACAGACAATTTGGCCCTCTCTGCTTTCCTGCGGACTCCATCCTCAAAAGCACCTGTTTTCGCTTTCGGCAGCCTCCGGAGCAAAAAAGACAAACGTCCAGCTTTTGCTGCCACAGCAAAGGTGCCAGCGGGGAAAAGTAATGCTGGTTCTCACTGCCTCCTGGAACCCTTTCAAATGCCACAGACAATTTGGCCCTCTCTGCTTTCCTGTGGACTCCATCCTCAAAAGCACCTGTTTTCGCTTTCGGCAGCCTCCGGAGCAAAAAAGACAAACGTCCAGCTTTTGCTGCCACAGCAAAGGTGCCAGCGGGGAAAAGTAATGCTGGTTCTCACTGCCTCCTGGAACCCTTTCAAATGCCCCAGACAATTTGGCCCTCTCTGCTTTCCTGCGGACTCCATCCTCAAAAGCACCTGTTTTCGCTTTCGGCAGCGTCCGGAGCAAAAAAGACAAACGTCCAGCTTTTGCTGCCACAGCAAAGGTGCCAGCGGGGAAAAGTAATGCTGGTTCTCACTGCCTCCTGGAACCTGTTCAAATGCCCCAGACAATTTGGCCCTCTCTGCTTTCCTGCGGACTCCATCCTCAAAAGCACCTGTTTTCGCTTTCGGCAGCCTCCGGAGCAAAAAAGACAAACGTCCAGCTTTTGCTGCCACAGCAAAGGTGCCAGCGGGGAAAAGTAATGCTGGTTCTCACTGCCTCCTGGAACCCTTTCAAATGCCACAGACAATTTGGCCCTCTCTGCTTTCCTGCGGACTCCATCCTCAAAAGCACCTGTTTTCGCTTTCGGCAGCCTCCGGAGCAAAAAAGACAAACGTCCAGCTTTTGCTGCCACAGCAAAGGTGCCAGCTGGGAAAAGTAATGCTGGTTCTCACTGCCTCCTGGAACTCCTTCAAATGCCCCAGACAATTTGGCTCTCTCTGCTTTCCTGCGGACTCCATCCTCAAAAGCACCTGTTTTCGCTTTCGGCAGCCTCCGGAGCAAAAAAGACAAACGTCCAGCTTTTGCTGCCACAGCAAAGGTGCCAGCGGGGAAAAGTAATGCTGGTTCTCACTGCCTCCTGGAACCCTTTCAAATGCCACAGACAATTTGGCCCTCTCTGCTTTCCTGCGGACTCCATCCTCAAAAGCACCTGTTTTCGCTTTCGGCAACCTCCGGAGCAAAAAAGACAAACGTCCAGCTTTTGCTGCCACAGCAAAGGTGCCAGCGGGGAAAAGTAATGCTGGTTCTCACTGCCTCCTGGAACCCTTTCAAATGCCACAGACAATTTGGCCCTCTCTGCTTTCCTGCGGACTCCATCCTCAAAAGCACCTGTTTTCGCTTTCGGCAGCCTCCGGAGCAAAAAAGACAAACGTCCAGCTTTTGCTGCCACAGCAAAGGTGCCAGCGGGGAAAAGTAATGCTGGTTCTCACTGCCTCCTGGAACCCTTTCAAATGCCCCAGACAATTTGGCCCTCTCTGCTTTCCTGCGGACTCTATCCTCAAAAGCGCCTTTTTTCACTTTCGGCGCACTCCGGTGGTAAAAAGACAAACGTCCAGCTTTTGCTGCCACAGCAAAGGTGCCAGCGGGGAAAAGTGATGCTGGTTCTTACTGCCTCCTGGAACTCTTTCAAATGCCCCAGACAATTTGGCCCTCTCTGCTTTCCTGCGGACTCCATCCTCAAAAGCACCTGTTTTCGCTTTCGGCAGCCTCCGGAGCAAAAAAGACAAACGTCCAGCCTTTGCTGCCACAACAAAGGTGCCAGCGGGGAAAAGTAATGCTGGTTCTCACTGCCTCCTGGAACCCTTTCAAATGCCCCAGACAATTTGGCCCTCTCTGCTTTCCTGCGGACTCTATCCTCAAAAGCACCTGTTTTCGCTTTCGGCAGCCTCCGGAGCAAAAAAGACAAACGTCCAGCTTTTGCTGCCACAGCAAAGGTGCCAGCGGGGAAAAGTAATGCTGGTTCTCACTGCCTCCTGGAACCCTTTCAAATGCCACAGACAATTTGGCCCTCTCTGCTTTCCTGCGGACTCTATCCTCAAAAGCGCCTTTTTTCACTTTCGGCGCACTCCGGTGGTAAAAAGACAAACGTCCAGCTTTTGCTGCCACAGCAAAGGTGCCAGCGGGGAAAAGTGATGCTGGTTCTCACTGCCTCCTGGAACTCTTTCAAATGCCACAGACAATTTGGCCCTCTCTGCTTTCCTGCGGACTCCATCCTCAAAAGCACCTGTTTTCGCTTTCGGCAGCCTCCGGAGCAAAAAAGACAAACGTCCAGCCTTTGCTGCCACAACAAAGGTGCCAGCGGGGAAAAGTAATGCTGGTTCTCACTGCCTCCTGGAACCCTTTCAAATGCCCCAGACAATTTGGCCCTCTCTGCTTTCCTGCGGACTCTATCCTCAAAAGCACCTGTTTTCGCTTTCGGCAGCCTCCGGAGCAAAAAAGACAAACGTCCAGCTTTTGCTGCCACAGCAAAGGTGCCAGCGGGGAAAAGTAATGCTGGTTCTCACTACCTCCTTGAACCCTTTCAAATGCCACAGACAATTTGGCCCTCTCTGCTTTCCTGCGGACTCCATCCTCAAAAGCACCTGTTTTTGCTTTCGGCAACCTCCGGAGCAAAAAAGACAAACGTCCAGCTTTTGCTGCCACAGCAAAGGTGCCAGCGGGGAAAAGTGATGCTGGTTCTCACTGCCTCCTGGAACTCTTTCAAATGCCACAGACAATTTGGCCCTCTCTGCTTTCCTGCGGACTCCATCCTCAAAAGCACCTGTTTTCGCTTTCGGCAGCCTCCGGAGCAAAAAAGACAAACGTCCAGCTTTTGCTGCCACAGCAAAGGTGCCAGCGGGGAAAAGTAATGCTGGTTCTCACTGCCTCCTGGAACCCTTTCAAATGCCCCAGACAATTAAGCCCTCTCTGCTTTCCTGCGGACTCTATCCTCAAAAGCGCCTTTTTTCACTTTCGGCGCACACCGGTGGTAAAAAGACAAACGTCCAGCTTTTGCTGCCACAGCAAAGGTGCCAGCGGGGAAAAGTGATGCTGGTTCTCACTGCCTCCTGGAACCCTTTCAAATGCCCCAGACAATTTGGCCCTCTCTGCTTTCCTGCGGACTCTATCCTCAAAAGCACCTGTTTTCGCTTTCGGCAGCCTCCGGAGCAAAAAAGACAAACGTCCAGCTTTTGCTGCCACAGCAAAGGTGCCAGCGGGGAAAAGTAATGCTGGTTCTCACTACCTCCTTGAACCCTTTCAAATGCCACAGACAATTTGGCCCTCTCTGCTTTCCTGCGGACTCCATCCTCAAAAGCACCTGTTTTCGCTTTCGGCAACCTCCGGAGCAAAAAAGACAAACGTCCAGCTTTTGCTGCCACAGCAAAGGTGCCAGCGGGGAAAAGTAATGCTGGTTCTCACTGCCTCCTGGAACCCTTTCAAATGCCACAGACAATTTGGCCCTCTCTGCTTTCCTGCGGACTCCATCCTCAAAAGCACCTGTTTTCGCTTTCGGCAGCCTCCGGAGCAAAAAAGACAAACGTCCAGCTTTTGCTGCCACAGCAAAGGTGCCAACGGGGAAAAGTGATGCTGGTTCTCACTGCCTCCTGGAACCCTTTCAAATGCCACAGACAATTTGGCCCTCTCTGCTTTCCTGCGGACTCCATCCTCAAAAGCACCTTTTTTCGCTTTCGGCAACCTCCGGAGCAAAAAAGACAAACGTCCAGCTTTTGCTGCCACAGCAAAGGTGCCAGCGGGGAAAAGTAATGCTGGTTCTCACTGCCTCCTGGAACCCTTTCAAATGCCCCAGACAATTTGGCCCTCTCTGCTTTCCTGCGGACTCCATCCTCAAAAGCACCTGTTTTCGCTTTCGGCAGCCTCCGGAGCAAAAAAGACAAACGTCCAGCTTTTGCTGCCACAGCAAAGGTGCCAGCGGGGAAAAGTAATGCTGGTTCTCACTGCCTCCTGGAACCCTTTCAAATGCCCCAGACAATTTGGCCCTCTCTGCTTTCCTGCGGACTCCATCCTCAAAAGCACCTGTTTTCGCTTTCGGCAACCTCCGGAGCAAAAAAGACAAACGTCCAGCTTTTGCTGCCACAGCAAAGGTGCCAGCGGGGAAAAGTAATGCTGGTTCTCACTGCCTCCTGGAACCCTTTCAAATGCCACAGACAATTTGGCCCTCTCTGCTTTCCTGCGGACTCCATCCTCAAAAGCACCTGTTTTCGCTTTCGGCAGCCTCCGGAGCAAAAAAGACAAACGTCCAGCTTTTGCTGCCACAGCAAAGGTGCCAGCGGGGAAAAGTAATGCTGGTTCTCACTGCCTCCTGGAACCCTTTCAAATGCCACAGACAATTTGGCCCTCTCTGCTTTCCTGCGGACTCCATCCTCAAAAGCACCTGTTTTCGCTTTCGGCAACCTCCGGAGCAAAAAAGACAAACGTCCAGCTTTTGCTTCCACAGCAAAGGTGCCAGAGGGGAAAAGTAATGCTGGTTCTCACTGCCTCCTGGAACCCTTTCAAATGCCACAGACAATTTGGCCCTCTCTGCTTTCCTGCGGACTCCATCCTCAAAAGCACCTGTTTTTGCTTTCGGCAGCCTCCGGAGCAAAAAAGACAAACGTCCAGCTTTTGCTGCCACAGCAAAGGTGCCAGCGGGGAAAAGTAATGCTGGTTCTCACTGCCTCCTGGAACCTCTTCAAATGCCCCAGACAATTTGGCCCTCTCTGCTTTCCTGCGGACTCCATCCTCAAAAGCACCTGTTTTCGCTTTTGGCAACCTCCGGAGCAAAAAAGACAAACGTCCAGCTTTTGCTGCCACAGCAAAGGTGCCAGCGGGGAAAAGTAATGCTGGTTCTCACTGCCTCCTGGAACCCTTTCAAATGCCCCAGACAATTTGGCCCTCTCTGCTTTCCTGCGGACTCCATCCTCAAAAGCACCTGTTTTCGCTTTCGGCAGCCTCCGGAGCAAAAAAGACAAACGTCCAGCTTTTGCTGCCACAGCAAAGGTGCCAGCGGGGAAAAGTAATGCTGGTTCTCACTGCCTCCTGGAACCCTTTCAAATGCCACAGACAATTTGGCCCTCTCTGCTTTCCTGTGGACTCCATCCTCAAAAGCACCTGTTTTCGCTTTCGGCAGCCTCCGGAGCAAAAAAGACAAACGTCCAGCTTTTGCTGCCACAGCAAAGGTGCCAGCGGGGAAAAGTAATGCTGGTTCTCACTGCCTCCTGGAACCCTTTCAAATGCCCCAGACAATTTGGCCCTCTCTGCTTTCCTGCGGACTCCATCCTCAAAAGTACCTGTTTTCGCTTTCGGCAGCGTCCGGAGCAAAAAAGACAAACGTCCAGCTTTTGCTGCCACAGCAAAGGTGCCAGCGGGGAAAAGTAATGCTGGTTCTCACTGCCTCCTGGAACCCTTTCAAATGCCCCAGACAATTAAGCCCTCTCTGCTTTCCTGCGGACTCTATCCTCAAAAGCGCCTTTTTTCACTTTCGGCGCACTCCGGTGGTAAAAAGACAAACGTCCAGCTTTTGCTGCCACAGCAAAGGTGCCAGCGGGGAAAAGTGATGCTGGTTCTCACTGCCTCCTGGAACCCTTTCAAATGCCCCAGACAATTTGGCCCTCTCTGCTTTCCTGCGGACTCTATCCTCAAAAGCACCTGTTTTCGCTTTCGGCAGCCTCCGGAGCAAAAAAGACAAACGTCCAGCTTTTGCTGCCACAGCAAAGGTGCCAGCGGGGAAAAGTAATGCTGGTTCTCACTACCTCCTTGAACCCTTTCAAATGCCACAGACAATTTGGCCCTCTCTGCTTTCCTGCGGACTCCATCCTCAAAAGCACCTGTTTTCGCTTTCGGCAACCTCCGGAGCAAAAAAGATAAACGTCCAGCTTTTGCTGCCACAGCAAAGGTGCCAGCGGGGAAAAGTAATGCTGGTTCTCACTGCCTCCTGGAACCCTTTCAAATGCCACAGACAATTTGGCCCTCTCTGCTTTCCTGCGGACTCCATCCTCAAAAGCACCTGTTTTCGCTTTCGGCAGCCTCCGGAGCAAAAAAGACAAACGTCCAGCTTTTGCTGCCACAGCAAAGGTGCCAACGGGGAAAAGTGATGCTGGTTCTCACTGCCTCCTGGAACCCTTTCAAATGCCACAGACAATTTGGCCCTCTCTGCTTTCCTGCGGACTCCATCCTCAAAAGCACCTTTTTTCGCTTTCGGCAACCTCCGGAGCAAAAAAGACAAACGTCCAGCTTTTGCTGCCACAGCAAAGGTGCCAGCGGGGAAAAGTAATGCTGGTTCTCACTGCCTCCTGGAACCCTTTCAAATGCCCCAGACAATTTGGCCCTCTCTGCTTTCCTGCGGACTCCATCCTCAAAAGCACCTGTTTTCGCTTTCGGCAGCCTCCGGAGCAAAAAAGACAAACGTCCAGCTTTTGCTGCCACAGCAAAGGTGCCAGCGGGGAAAAGTAATGCTGGTTCTCACTGCCTCCTGGAACCCTTTCAAATGCCCCAGACAATTTGGCCCTCTCTGCTTTCCTGCGGACTCCATCCTCAAAAGCACCTGTTTTCGCTTTCGGCAACCTCCGGAGCAAAAAAGACAAACGTCCAGCTTTTGCTGCCACAGCAAAGGTGCCAGCGGGGAAAAGTAATGCTGGTTCTCACTGCCTCCTGGAACCC
This sequence comes from Vanellus vanellus, assembly GCF_965231255.1. Classification (NCBI taxonomy): domain Eukaryota; kingdom Metazoa; phylum Chordata; class Aves; order Charadriiformes; family Charadriidae; genus Vanellus; species Vanellus vanellus. The sequence goes on from NW_028128059.1 coordinate 21,597, forward strand.
TTTCAAATGCCACAGACAATTTGGCCCTCTCTGCTTTCCTGCGGACTCCATCCTCAAAAGCACCTGTTTTCGCTTTCGGCAGCCTCCGGAGCAAAAAAGACAAACGTCCAGCTTTTGCTGCCACAGCAAAGGTGCCAGCGGGGAAAAGTAATGCTGGTTCTCACTGCCTCCTGGAACCCTTTCAAATGCCACAGACAATTTGGCCCTCTCTGCTTTCCTGCGGACTCCATCCTCAAAAGCACCTGTTTTCGCTTTCGGCAACCTCCGGAGGAAAAAAGACAAACGTCCAGCTTTTGCTTCCACAGCAAAGGTGCCAGAGGGGAAAAGTAATGCTGGTTCTCACTGCCTCCTGGAACCCTTTCAAATGCCACAGACAATTTGGCCCTCTCTGCTTTCCTGCGGACTCCATCCTCAAAAGCACCTGTTTTTGCTTTCGGCAGCCTCCGGAGCAAAAAAGACAAACGTCCAGCTTTTGCTGCCACAGCAAAGGTGCCAGCGGGGAAAAGTGATGCTGGTTCTCACTGCCTCCTGGAACCTCTTCAAATGCCCCAGACAATTTGGCCCTCTCTGCTTTCCTGCGGACTCCATCCTCAAAAGCACCTGTTTTCGCTTTTGGCAACCTCCGGAGCAAAAAAGACAAACGTCCAGCTTTTGCTGCCACAGCAAAGGTGCCAGCGGGGAAAAGTAATGCTGGTTCTCACTGCCTCCTGGAACCCTTTCAAATGCCCCAGACAATTTGGCCCTCTCTGCTTTCCTGCGGACTCCATCCTCAAAAGCACCTGTTTTCGCTTTCGGCAGCCTCCGGAGCAAAAAAGACAAACGTCCAGCTTTTGCTGCCACAGCAAAGGTGCCAGCGGGGAAAAGTAATGCTGGTTCTCACTGCCTCCTGGAACCCTTTCAAATGCCACAGACAATTTGGCCCTCTCTGCTTTCCTGTGGACTCCATCCTCAAAAGCACCTGTTTTCGCTTTCGGCAGCCTCCGGAGCAAAAAAGACAAACGTCCAGCTTTTGCTGCCACAGCAAAGGTGCCAGCGGGGAAAAGTAATGCTGGTTCTCACTGCCTCCTGGAACCCTTTCAAATGCCCCAGACAATTTTGCCCTCTCTGCTTTCCTGCGGACTCCATCCTCAAAAGCACCTGTTTTCGCTTTCGGCAGCGTCCGGAGCAAAAAAGACAAACGTCCAGCTTTTGCTGCCACAGCAAAGGTGCCAGCGGGGAAAAGTAATGCTGGTTCTCACTGCCTCCTGGAACCCTTTCAAATGCCACAGACAATTTGGCCCTCTCTGCTTTCCTGCGGACTCCATCCTCAAAAGCACCTGTTTTCGCTTTCGGCAGCGTCCGGAGCAAAAAAGACAAACGTCCAGCTTTTGCTGCCACAGCAAAGGTGCCAGCGGGGAAAAGTAATGCTGGTTCTCACTCCCTCCTGGAACCTGTTCAAATGCCCCAGACAATTTGGCCCTCTCTGCTTTCCTGCGGACTCCATCCTCAAAAGCACCTGTTTTCGCTTTCGGCAGCCTCCGGAGCAAAAAAGACAAACGTCCAGCTTTTGCTGCCACAGCAAAGGTGCCAGCGGGGAAAAGTAATGCTGGTTCTCACTGCCTCCTGGAACCCTTTCAAATGCCACAGACAATTTGGCCCTCTCTGCTTTCCTGCGGACTCCATCCTCAAAAGCACCTGTTTTCGCTTTCGGCAGCCTCCGGAGCAAAAAAGACAAACGTCCAGCTTTTGCTGCCACAGCAAAGGTGCCAGCTGGGAAAAGTAATGCTGGTTCTCACTGCCTCCTGGAACTCCTTCAAATGCCCCAGACAATTTGGCTCTCTCTGCTTTCCTGCGGACTCCATCCTCAAAAGCACCTGTTTTCGCTTTCGGCAGCCTCCGGAGCAAAAAAGACAAACGTCCAGCTTTTGCTGCCACAGCAAACGTGCCAGCGGGGAAAAGTAATGCTGGTTCTCACTGCCTCCTGGAACCTCTTCAAATGCCACAGACAATTTGGCCCTCTCTGCTTTCCTGCGGACTCCATCCTCAAAAGCACCTGTTTTCGCTTTCGGCAACCTCCGGAGCAAAAAAGACAAACGTCCAGCTTTTGCTGCCACAGCAAAGGTGCCAGCGGGGAAAAGTAATGCTGGTTCTCACTGCCTCCTGGAACCCTTTCAAATGCCACAGACAATTTGGCCCTCTCTGCTTTCCTGCGGACTCCATCCTCAAAAGCACCTGTTTTCGCTTTCGGCAGCCTCCGGAGCAAAAAAGACAAACGTCCAGCTTTTGCTGCCACAGCAAAGGTGCCAGCGGGGAAAAGTAATGCTGGTTCTCACTGCCTCCTGGAACCCTTTCAAATGCCCCAGACAATTTGGCCCTCTCTGCTTTCCTGCGGACTCCATCCTCAAAAGCACCTGTTTTCGCTTTCGGCAGCCTCCGGAGCAAAAAAGAAAAACGTCCAGCTTTTGCTGCCACAGCAAAGGTGCCAGCGGGGAAAAGTAATGCTGGTTCTCACTGCCTCCTGGAACCCTTTCAAATGCCACAGACAATTTGGCCCTCTCTGCTTTCCTGCGGACTCCATCCTCAAAAGCACCTGTTTTCGCTTTCGGCAACCTCCGGAGCAAAAAAGACAAACGTCCAGCTTTTGCTTCCACAGCAAAGGTGCCAGAGGGGAAAAGTAATGCTGGTTCTCACTGCCTCCTGGAACCCTTTCAAATGCCACAGACAATTTGGCCCTCTCTGCTTTCCTGCGGACTCCATCCTCAAAAGCACCTGTTTTTGCTTTCGGCAGCCTCCGGAGCAAAAAAGACAAACGTCCAGCTTTTGCTGCCACAGCAAAGGTGCCAGCGGGGAAAAGTAATGCTGGTTCTCACTGCCTCCTGGAACCTCTTCAAATGCCCCAGACAATTTGGCCCTCTCTGCTTTCCTGCGGACTCCATCCTCAAAAGCACCTGTTTTCGCTTTTGGCAACCTCCGGAGCAAAAAAGACAAACGTCCAGCTTTTGCTGCCACAGCAAAGGTGCCAGCGGGGAAAAGTAATGCTGGTTCTCACTGCCTCCTGGAACCCTTTCAAATGCCCCAGACAATTTGGCCCTCTCTGCTTTCCTGCGGACTCCATCCTCAAAAGCACCTGTTTTCGCTTTCGGCAGCCTCCGGAGCAAAAAAGACAAACGTCCAGCTTTTGCTGCCACAGCAAAGGTGCCAGCGGGGAAAAGTAATGCTGGTTCTCACTGCCTCCTGGAACCCTTTCAAATGCCCCAGACAATTTGGCCCTCTCTGCTTTCCTGCGGACTCCATCCTCAAAAGCATCTGTTTTCGCTTTCGGCAGCGTCCGGAGCAAAAAAGACAAACGTCCAGCTTTTGCTGCCACAGCAAAGGTGCCAGCGGGGAAAAGTAATGCTGGTTCTCACTGCCTCCTGGAACCTGTTCAAATGCCCCAGACAATTTGGCCCTCTCTGCTTTCCTGCGGACTCCATCCTCAAAAGCACCTGTTTTCGCTTTCGGCAGCCTCCGGAGCAAAAAAGACAAACGTCCAGCTTTTGCTGCCACAGCAAAGGTGCCAGCGGGGAAAAGTAATGCTGGTTCTCACTGCCTCCTGGAACCCTTTCAAATGCCACAGACAATTTGGCCCTCTCTGCTTTCCTGCGGACTCCATCCTCAAAAGCATCTGTTTTCGCTTTCGGCAGCGTCCGGAGCAAAAAAGACAAACGTCCAGCTTTTGCTGCCACAGCAAAGGTGCCAGCGGGGAAAAGTAATGCTGGTTCTCACTGCCTCCTGGAACCTGTTCAAATGCCCCAGACAATTTGGCCCTCTCTGCTTTCCTGCGGACTCCATCCTCAAAAGCACCTGTTTTCGCTTTCGGCAGCCTCCGGAGCAAAAAAGACAAACGTCCAGCTTTTGCTGCCACAGCAAAGGTGCCAGCGGGGAAAAGTAATGCTGGTTCTCACTGCCTCCTGGAACCCTTTCAAATGCCACAGACAATTTGGCCCTCTCTGCTTTCCTGCGGACTCCATCCTCAAAAGCACCTGTTTTCGCTTTCGGCAGCCTCCGGAGCAAAAAAGACAAACGTCCAGCTTTTGCTGCCACAGCAAAGGTGCCAGCTGGGAAAAGTAATGCTGGTTCTCACTGCCTCCTGGAACTCCTTCAAATGCCCCAGACAATTTGGCTCTCTCTGCTTTCCTGCGGACTCCATCCTCAAAAGCACCTGTTTTCGCTTTCGGCAGCCTCCGGAGCAAAAAAGACAAACGTCCAGCTTTTGCTGCCACAGCAAAGGTGCCAGCGGGGAAAAGTAATGCTGGTTCTCACTGCCTCCTGGAACCTCTTCAAATGCCACAGACAATTTGGCCCTCTCTGCTTTCCTGCGGACTCCATCCTCAAAAGCACCTGTTTTCGCTTTCGGCAACCTCCGGAGCAAAAAAGACAAACGTCCAGCTTTTGCTGCCACAGCAAAGGTGCCAGCGGGGAAAAGTAATGCTGGTTCTCACTGCCTCCTGGAACCCTTTCAAATGCCACAGACAATTTGGCCCTCTCTGCTTTCCTGCGGACTCCATCCTCAAAAGCACCTGTTTTCGCTTTCGGCAGCCTCCGGAGCAAAAAAGACAAACGTCCAGCTTTTGCTGCCACAGCAAAGGTGCCAGCGGGGAAAAGTAATGCTGGTTCTCACTGCCTCCTGGAACCCTTTCAAATGCCCCAGACAATTTGGCCCTCTCTGCTTTCCTGCGGACTCCATCCTCAAAAGCACCTGTTTTCGCTTTCGGCAGCCTCCGGAGCAAAAAAGACAAACGTCCAGCTTTTGCTGCCACAGCAAAGGTGCCAGCGGGGAAAAGTAATGCTGGTTCTCACTGCCTCCTGGAACCCTTTCAAATGCCACAGACAATTTGGCCCTCTCTGCTTTCCTGCGGACTCCATCCTCAAAAGCACCTGTTTTCGCTTTCGGCAACCTCCGGAGCAAAAAAGACAAACGTCCAGCTTTTGCTTCCACAGCAAAGGTGCCAGAGGGGAAAAGTAATGCTGGTTCTCACTGCCTCCTGGAACCCTTTCAAATGCCACAGACAATTTGGCCCTCTCTGCTTTCCTGCGGACTCCATCCTCAAAAGCACCTGTTTTTGCTTTCGGCAGCCTCCGGAGCAAAAAAGACAAACGTCCAGCTTTTGCTGCCACAGCAAAGGTGCCAGCGGGGAAAAGTAATGCTGGTTCTCACTGCCTCCTGGAACCTCTTCAAATGCCCCAGACAATTTGGCCCTCTCTGCTTTCCTGCGGACTCCATCCTCAAAAGCACCTGTTTTCGCTTTTGGCAACCTCCGGAGCAAAAAAGACAAACGTCCAGCTTTTGCTGCCACAGCAAAGGTGCCAGCGGGGAAAAGTAATGCTGGTTCTCACTGCCTCCTGGAACCCTTTCAAATGCCCCAGACAATTTGGCCCTCTCTGCTTTCCTGCGGACTCCATCCTCAAAAGCACCTGTTTTCGCTTTCGGCAGCCTCCGGAGCAAAAAAGACAAACGTCCAGCTTTTGCTGCCACAGCAAAGGTGCCAGCGGGGAAAAGTAATGCTGGTTCTCACTGCCTCCTGGAACCCTTTCAAATGCCACAGACAATTTGGCCCTCTCTGCTTTCCTGTGGACTCCATCCTCAAAAGCACCTGTTTTCGCTTTCGGTAGCCTCCGGAGCAAAAAAGAAAAACGTCCAGCTTTTGCTGCCACAGCAAAGGTGCCAGCGGGGAAAAGTAATGCTGGTTCTCACTGCCTGCTGGAACCCTTTCAAATGCCCCAGACAATTTGGCCCTCTCTGCTTTCCTGCGGACTCCATCCTCAAAAGCATCTGTTTTCGCTTTCGGCAGCGTCCGGAGCAAAAAAGACAAACGTCCAGCTTTTGCTGCCACAGCAAAGGTGCCAGCGGGGAAAAGTAATGCTGGTTCTCACTGCCTCCTGGAACCTGTTCAAATGCCCCAGACAATTTGGCCCTCTCTGCTTTCCTGCGGACTCCATCCTCAAAAGCACCTGTTTTCGCTTTCGGCAGCCTCCGGAGCAAAAAAGACAAACGTCCAGCTTTTGCTGCCACAGCAAAGGTGCCAGCGGGGAAAAGTAATGCTGGTTCTCACTGCCTCCTGGAACCCTTTCAAATGCCACAGACAATTTGGCCCTCTCTGCTTTCCTGCGGACTCCATCCTCAAAAGCACCTGTTTTCGCTTTCGGCAGCCTCCGGAGCAAAAAAGACAAACGTCCAGCTTTTGCTGCCACAGCAAAGGTGCCAGCTGGGAAAAGTAATGCTGGTTCTCACTGCCTCCTGGAACTCCTTCAAATGCCCCAGACAATTTGGCTCTCTCTGCTTTCCTGCGGACTCCATCCTCAAAAGCACCTGTTTTCGCTTTCGGCAGCCTCCGGAGCAAAAAAGACAAACGTCCAGCTTTTGCTGCCACAGCAAAGGTGCCAGCGGGGAAAAGTAATGCTGGTTCTCACTGCCTCCTGGAACCTCTTCAAATGCCACAGACATTTTGGCCCTCTCTGCTTTCCTGCGGACTCCATCCTCAAAAGCACCTGTTTTCGCTTTCGGCAACCTCATGAGCAAAAAAGACAAACGTCCAGCTTTTGCTGCCACAGCAAAGGTGCCAGCGGGGAAAAGTAATGCTGGTTCTCACTGCCTCCTGGAACTCTTTCAAATGCCACAGACAATTTGGCCCTCTCTGCTTTCCTGCGGACTCCATCCTCAAAAGCACCTTATTTCGCTTTCGGCAACCTCATGAGCAAAAAAGACAAACGTCCAGCTTTTGCTGCCACAGCAAAGGTGCCAGCGGGGAAAAGTAATGCTGGTTCTCACTGCCTCCTGGAACCCTTTCAAATGCCACAGACAATTTGGCCCTCTCTGCTTTCCTGCGGACTCCATCCTCAAAAGCACCTGTTTTCGCTTTCGGCAGCCTCCGGAGCAAAAAAGACAAACGTCCAGCTTTTGCTGCCACAGCAAAGGTGCCAGCGGGGAAAAGTAATGCTGGTTCTCACTGCCTCCTGGAACCCTTTCAAATGCCACAGACAATTTGGCCCTCTCTGCTTTCCTGTGGACTCCATCCTCAAAAGCACCTGTTTTCGCTTTCGGCAGCCTCCGGAGCAAAAAAGACAAACGTCCAGCTTTTGCTGCCACAGCAAAGGTGCCAGCGGGGAAAAGTAATGCTGGTTCTCACTGCCTCCTGGAACCCTTTCAAATGCCACAGACAATTTGGCCCTCTCTGCTTTCCTGCGGACTCCATCCTCAAAAGCACCTGTTTTCGCTTTCGGCAGCCTCCGGAGCAAAAAAGACAAACGTCCAGCTTTTGCTGCCACAGCAAAGGTGCCAGCGGGGAAAAGTAATGCTGGTTCTCACTGCCTCCTGGAACTCCTTCAAATGCCCCAGACAATTTGGCTCTCTCTGCTTTCCTGCGGACTCCATCCTCAAAAGCACCTGTTTTCGCTTTCGGCAGCCTCCGGAGCAAAAAAGACAAACGTCCAGCTTTTGCTGCCACAGCAAAGGTGCCAGCGGGGAAAAGTAATGCTGGTTCTCACTGCCTCCTGGAACCTCTTCAAATGCCACAGACATTTTGGCCCTCTCTGCTTTCCTGCGGACTCCATCCTCAAAAGCACCTGTTTTCGCTTTCGGCAACCTCCGGAGCAAAAAAGACAAACGTCCAGCTTTTGCTGCCACAGCAAAGGTGCCAGCGGGGAAAAGTAATGCTGGTTCTCACTGCCTCCTGGAACTCTTTCAAATGCCACAGACAATTTGGCCCTCTCTGCTTTCCTGCGGACTCCATCCTCAAAAGCACCTGTTTTCGCTTTCGGCAGCCTCCGGAGCAAAAAAGACAAACGTCCAGCTTTTGCTGCCACAGCAAAGGTGCCAGCGGGGAAAAGTAATGCTGGTTCTCACTGCCTCCTGGAACCCTTTCAAATGCCACAGACAATTTGGCCCTCTCTGCTTTCCTGAAAAGTCTATCCTCAAAAGCACCTGTTTTCGCTTTCGGCAGCCTCCGGAGCAAAAAAGACAAACGTCCAGCTTTTGCTGCCACAACAAAGGTGCCAGCGGGGAAAAGTAATGCTGGTTCTCACTGCCTCCTGGAACCCTTTCAAATGCCCCAGACAATTTGGCCCTCTCTGCTTTCCTGCGGACTCCATCCTCAAAAGCACCTGTTTTCGCTTTCGGCAACCTCATGAGCAAAAAAGACAAACGTCCAGCTTTTGCTGCCACAGCAAAGGTGCCAGCGGGGAAAAGTAATGCTGGTTCTCACTGCCTCCTGGAACTCTTTCAAATGCCACAGACAATTTGGCCCTCTCTGCTTTCCTGCGGACTCCATCCTCAAAAGCACCTGTTTTCGCTTTCGGCAACCTCATGAGCAAAAAAGACAAACGTCCAGCTTTTGCTGCCACAGCAAAGGTGCCAGCGGGGAAAAGTAATGCTGGTTCTCACTGCCTCCTGGAACCCTTTCAAATGCCACAGACAATTTGGCCCTCTCTGCTTTCCTGCGGACTCCATCCTCAAAAGCACCTGTTTTCGCTTTCGGCAGCCTCCGGAGCAAAAAAGACAAACGTCCAGCTTTTGCTGCCACAGCAAAGGTGCCAGCGGGGAAAAGTAATGCTGGTTCTCACTGCCTCCTGGAACCCTTTCAAATGCCACAGACAATTTGGCCCTCTCTGCTTTCCTGTGGACTCCATCCTCAAAAGCACCTGTTTTCGCTTTCGGCAGCCTCCGGAGCAAAAAAGACAAACGTCCAGCTTTTGCTGCCACAGCAAAGGTGCCAGCGGGGAAAAGTAATGCTGGTTCTCACTGCCTCCTGGAACCCTTTCAAATGCCACAGACAATTTGGCCCTCTCTGCTTTCCTGCGGACTCCATCCTCAAAAGCACCTGTTTTTGCTTTCGGCAGCCTCCGGAGCAAAAAAGACAAACGTCCAGCTTTTGCTGCCACAGCAAAGGTGCCAGCTGGGAAAAGTAATGCTGGTTCTCACTGCCTCCTGGAACTCCTTCAAATGCCCCAGACAATTTGGCTCTCTCTGCTTTCCTGCGGACTCCATCCTCAAAAGCACCTGTTTTCGCTTTCGGCAGCCTCCGGAGCAAAAAAGACAAACGTCCAGCTTTTGCTGCCACAGCAAAGGTGCCAGCGGGGAAAAGTAATGCTGGTTCTCACTGCCTCCTGGAACCTCTTCAAATGCCACAGACATTTTGGCCCTCTCTGCTTTCCTGCGGACTCCATCCTCAAAAGCACCTGTTTTCGCTTTCGGCAACCTCCGGAGCAAAAAAGACAAACGTCCAGCTTTTGCTGCCACAGCAAAGGTGCCAGCGGGGAAAAGTAATGCTGGTTCTCACTGCCTCCTGGAACTCTTTCAAATGCCACAGACAATTTGGCCCTCTCTGCTTTCCTGCGGACTCCATCCTCAAAAGCACCTGTTTTCGCTTTCGGCAGCCTCCGGAGCAAAAAAGACAAACGTCCAGCTTTTGCTGCCACAGCAAAGGTGCCAGCGGGGAAAAGTAATGCTGGTTCTCACTGCCTCCTGGAACCCTTTCAAATGCCCCAGACAATTTGGCCCTCTCTGCTTTCCTGAAAAGTCTATCCTCAAAAGCACCTGTTTTCGCTTTCGGCAGCCTCCGGAGCAAAAAAGACAAACGTCCAGCTTTTGCTGCCACAACAAAGGTGCCAGCGGGGAAAAGTAATGCTGGTTCTCACTGCCTCCTGGAACCCTTTCAAATGCCCCAGACAATTTGGCCCTCTCTGCTTTCCTGCGGACTCCATCCTCAAAAGCACCTGTTTTCGCTTTCGGCAGCCTCCGGAGCAAAAAAGACAAACGTCCAGCTTTTGCTGCCACAGCAAAGGTGCCAGCGGGGAAAAGTAATGCTGGTTCTCACTGCCTCCTGGAACCCTTTCAAATGCCACAGACAATTTGGCCCTCTCTGCTTTTCTGCGGACTCCATCCTCAAAAGCACCTGTTTTCGCTTTCGGCAGCCTCCGGAGCAAAAAAGACAAACGTCCAGCTTTTGCTGCCACAGCAAAGGTGCCAGCGGGGAAAAGTAATGCTGGTTCTCACTGCCTCCTGGAACCTCTTCAAATGCCCCAGACAATTTGGCCCTCTCTGCTTTCCTGCGGACTCCATCCTCAAAAGCACCTGTTTTCGCTTTTGGCAACCTCCGGAGCAAAAAAGACAAACGTCCAGCTTTTGCTGCCACAGCAAAGGTGCCAGCGGGGAAAAGTAATGCTGGTTCTCACTGCCTCCTGGAACCCTTTCAAATGCCCCAGACAATTTGGCCCTCTCTGCTTTCCTGCGGACTCCATCCTCAAAAGCACCTGTTTTCGCTTTCGGCAACCTCCGGAGCAAAAAAGACAAACGTCCAGCTTTTGCTGCCACAGCAAAGGTGCCAGCGGGGAAAAGTAATGCTGGTTCTCACTGCCTCCTGGAACCCTTTCAAATGCCCCAGACAATTTGGCCCTCTCTGCTTTCCTGCGGACTCCATCCTCAAAAGCACCTGTTTTCGCTTTCGGCAGCCTCCGGAGCAAAAAAGACAAACGTCCAGCTTTTGCTGCCACAGCAAAGGTGCCAGCGGGGAAAAGTAATGCTGGTTCTCACTGCCTCCTGGAACCTCTTCAAATGCCCCAGACAATTTGGCCCTCTCTGCTTTCCTGCGGACTCCATCCTCAAAAGCACCTGTTTTCGCTTTCGGCAGCCTCCGGAGCAAAAAAGACAAACGTCCAGCTTTTGCTGCCACAGCAAAGGTGCCAGCGGGGAAAAGTAATGCTGGTTCTCACTGCCTCCTGGAACCCTTTCAAATGCCACAGACAATTTGGCCCTCTCTGCTTTCCTGTGGACTCCATCCTCAAAAGCACCTGTTTTCGCTTTCGGCAGCCTCCGGAGCAAAAAAGACAAACGTCCAGCTTTTGCTGCCACAGCAAAGGTGCCAGCGGGGAAAAGTAATGCTGGTTCTCACTGCCTCCTGGAACCCTTTCAAATGCCACAGACAATTTGGCCCTCTCTGCTTTCCTGCGGACTCCATCCTCAAAAGCACCTGGTTTCGCTTTCGGCAGCGTCCGGAGCAAAAAAGACAAACGTCCAGCTTTTGCTGCCACAGCAAAGGTGCCAGCGGGGAAAAGTAATGCTGGTTCTCACTGCCTCCTGGAACCTGTTCAAATGCCCCAGACAATTTGGCCCTCTCTGCTTTCCTGCGGACTCCATCCTCAAAAGCACCTGTTTTCGCTTTCGGCAGCCTCCGGAGCAAAAAAGACAAACGTCCAGCTTTTGCTGCCACAGCAAAGGTGCCAGCGGGGAAAAGTAATGCTGGTTCTCACTGCCTCCTGGAACCCTTTCAAATGCCACAGACAATTTGGCCCTCTCTGCTTTCCTGCGGACTCCATCCTCAAAAGCACCTGTTTTCGCTTTCGGCAGCCTCCGGAGCAAAAAAGACAAACGTCCAGCTTTTGCTGCCACAGCAAAGGTGCCAGCTGGGAAAAGTAATGCTGGTTCTCACTGCCTCCTGGAACTCCTTCAAATGCCCCAGACAATTTGGCTCTCTCTGCTTTCCTGCGGACTCCATCCTCAAAAGCACCTGTTTTCGCTTTCGGCAGCCTCCGGAGTAAAAAAGACAAACGTCCAGCTTTTGCTGCCACAGCAAAGGTGCCAGCGGGGAAAAGTAATGCTGGTTCTCACTGCCTCCTCGAACCTCTTCAAATGCCACAGACATTTTGGCCCTCTCTGCTTTCCTGCGGACTCCATCCTCAAAAGCACCTGTTTTCGCTTTCGGCAACCTCATGAGCAAAAAAGACAAACGTCCAGCTTTTGCTGCCACAGCAAAGGTGCCAGCGGGGAAAAGTAATGCTGGTTCTCACTGCCTCCTGGAACTCTTTCAAATGCCACAGACAATTTGGCCCTCTCTGCTTTCCTGCGGACTCCATCCTCAAAAGCACCTGTTTTCGCTTTCGGCAACCTCATGAGCAAAAAAGACAAACGTCCAGCTTTTGCTGCCACAGCAAAGGTGCCAGCGGGGAAAAGTAATGCTGGTTCTCACTGCCTCCTGGAACTCTTTCAAATGCCACAGACAATTTGGCCCTCTCTGCTTTCCTGCGGACTCCATCCTCAAAAGCACCTGTTTTCGCTTTCGGCAGCCTCCGGAGCAAAAAAGACAAACGTCCAGCTTTTGCTGCCACAGCAAAGGTGCCAGCGGGGAAAAGTAATGCTGGTTCTCACTGCCTCCTGGAACCCTTTCAAATGCCACAGACAATTTGGCCCTCTCTGCTTTCCTGAAAAGTCTATCCTCAAAAGCACCTGTTTTCGCTTTCGGCAGCCTCCGGAGCAAAAAAGACAAACGTCCAGCTTTTGCTGCCACAACAAAGGTGCCAGCGGGGAAAAGTAATGCTGGTTCTCACTGCCTCCTGGAACCCTTTCAAATGCCCCAGACAATTTGGCCCTCTCTGCTTTCCTGCGGACTCCATCCTCAAAAGCACCTGTTTTCGCTTTCGGCAACCTCATGAGCAAAAAAGACAAACGTCCAGCTTTTGCTGCCACAGCAAAGGTGCCAGCGGGGAAAAGTAATGCTGGTTCTCACTGCCTCCTGGAACCCTTTCAAATGCCACAGACAATTTGGCCCTCTCTGCTTTCCTGCGGACTCCATCCTCAAAAGCACCTGTTTTCGCTTTCGGCAGCCTCCGGAGCAAAAAAGACAAACGTCCAGCTTTTGCTGCCACAGCAAAGGTGCCAGCGGGGAAAAGTAATGCTGGTTCTCACTGCCTCCTGGAACCCTTTCAAATGCCCCAGACAATTTGGCCCTCTCTGCTTTCCTGCGGACTCCATACTCAAAAGCACCTGTTTTCGCTTTCGGCAGCCTCCGGAGCAAAAAAGACAAACGTCCAGCTTTTGCTGCCACAGCAAAGGTGCCAGCTGGGAAAAGTAATGCTGGTTCTCACTGCCTCCTGGAACTCCTTCAAATGCCCCAGACAATTTGGCCCTCTCTGCTTTCCTGCGGACTCCATCCTCAAAAGCACCTGTTTTCGCTTTCGGCAGCCTCCGGAGCAAAAAAGACAAACGTCCAGCCTTTGCTGCCACAACAAATATGCCAGCGGGGAAAAGTAATGCTGGTTCTCACTGCCTCCTGGAACCCTTTCAAATGCCCCAGACAATTTGGCCCTCTCTGCTTTCCTGCGGACTCTATCCTCAAAAGCACCTGTTTTCGCTTTCGGCAGCCTCCGGAGCAAAAAAGACAAACGTCCAGCTTTTGCTGCCACAGCAAAGGTGCCAGCGGGGAAAAGTAATGCTGGTTCTCACTACCTCCTGGAACCCTTTCAAATGCCACAGACAATTTGGCCCTCTCTGCTTTCCTGCGGACTCTATCCTCAAAAGCGCCTTTTTTCACTTTCGGCGCACTCCGGTGGTAAAAAGACAAACGTCCAGCTTTTGCTGCCACAGCAAAGGTGCCAGCGGGGAAAAGTGATGCTGGTTCTCACTGCCTCCTGGAACCCTTTCAAATGCCCCAGACAATTTGGCCCTCTCTGCTTTCCTGCGGACTCTATCCTCAAAAGCACCTGTTTTCGCTTTCGGCAGCCTCCGGAGCAAAAAAGACAAACGTCCAGCTTTTGCTGCCACAGCAAAGGTGCCAGCGGGGAAAAGTAATGCTGGTTCTCACTACCTCCTTGAACCCTTTCAAATGCCACAGACATTTTGGCCCTCTCTGCTTTCCTGCGGACTCCATCCTCAAAAGCACCTGTTTTCGCTTTCGGCAACCTCCGGAGCAAAAAAGACAAACGTCCAGCTTTTGCTGCCACAGCAAAGGTGCCAGCGGGGAAAAGTAATGCTGGTTCTCACTGCCTCCTGGAACTCTTTCAAATGCCACAGACAATTTGGCCCTCTCTGCTTTCCTGCGGACTCCATCCTCAAAAGCACCTGTTTTCGCTTTCGGCAGCCTCCGGAGCAAAAAAGACAAACGTCCAGCTTTTGCTGCCACAGCAAAGGTGCCAGCGGGGAAAAGTAATGCTGGTTCTCACTGCCTCCTGGAACCCTTTCAAATGCCCCAGACAATTTGGCCCTCTCTGCTTTCCTGCGGACTCTATCCTCAAAAGCACCTGTTTTCGCTTTCGGCAGCCTCCGGAGCAAAAAAGACAAACGTCCAGCTTTTGCTGCCACAGCAAAGGTGCCAGCGGGGAAAAGTAATGCTGGTTCTCACTGCCTCCTGGAACCTCTTCAAATGCCCCAGACAATTTGGCCCTCTCTGCTTTCCTGCGGACTCCATCCTCAAAAGCACCTGTTTTCGCTTTTGGCAACCTCCGGAGCAAAAAAGACAAACGTCCAGCTTTTGCTGCCACAGCAAAGGTGCCAGCGGGGAAAAGTAATGCTGGTTCTCACTGCCTCCTGGAACCCTTTCAAATGCCACAGACAATTTGGCCCTCTCTGCTTTCCTGCGGACTCCATCCTCAAAAGCACCTGTTTTCGCTTTCGGCAGCCTCCGGAGCAAAAAAGACAAACGTCCAGCTTTTGCTGCCACAGCAAAGGTGCCAGCGGGGAAAAGTAATGCTGGTTCTCACTGCCTCCTGGAACCCTTTCAAATGCCACAGACAATTTGGCCCTCTCTGCTTTCCTGCGGACTCCATCCTCAAAAGCACCTGTTTTCGCTTTCGGCAGCCTCCGGAGCAAAAAAGAAAAACGTCCAGCTTTTGCTGCCACAGCAAAGGTGCCAGCGGGGAAAAGTAATGCTGGTTCTCACTGCCTCCTGGAACCCTTTCAAATGCCACAGACAATTTGGCCCTCTCTGCTTTCCTGCGGACTCCATCCTCAAAAGCACCTGTTTTCGCTTTCGGCAACCTCCGGAGCAAAAAAGACAAACGTCCAGCTTTTGCTTCCACAGCAAAGGTGCCAGAGGGGAAAAGTAATGCTGGTTCTCACTGCCTCCTGGAACCCTTTCAAATGCCACAGACAATTTGGCCCTCTCTGCTTTCCTGCGGACTCCATCCTCAAAAGCACCTGTTTTTGCTTTCGGCAGCCTCCGGAGCAAAAAAGACAAACGTCCAGCTTTTGCTGCCACAGCAAAGGTGCCAGCGGGGAAAAGTAATGCTGGTTCTCACTGCCTCCTGGAACCTCTTCAAATGCCACAGACAATTTGGCCCTCTCTGCTTTCCTGCGGACTCCATCCTCAAAAGCACCTGTTTTCGCTTTTGGCAACCTCCGGAGCAAAAAAGACAAACGTCCAGCTTTTGCTGCCACAGCAAAGGTGCCAGCGGGGAAAAGTAATGCTGGTTCTCACTGCCTCCTGGAACCTCTTCAAATGCCCCAGACAATTTGGCCCTCTCTGCTTTCCTGCGGACTCCATCCTCAAAAGCACCTGTTTTCACTTTTTGCAACCTCCGGAGCAAAAAAGACAAACGTCCAGCTTTTGCTGCCACAGCAAAGGTGCCAGCGGGGAAAAGTAATGCTGGTTCTCACTGCCTCCTGGAACCCTTTCAAATGCCACAGACAATTTGGCCCTCTCTGCTTTCCTGCGGACTCCATCCTCAAAAGCACCTGTTTTCGCTTTCGGCAGCCTCCGGAGCAAAAAAGACAAACGTCCAGCTTTTGCTGCCACAGCAAAGGTGCCAGCGGGGAAAAGTAATGCTGGTTCTCACTGCCTCCTGGAACCCTTTCAAATGCCCCAGACAATTTGGCCCTCTCTGCTTTCCTGCGGACTCCATCCTCAAAAGCACCTGTTTTCGCTTTCGGCAGCCTCCGGAGCAAAAAAGACAAACGTCCAGCTTTTGCTGCCACAGCAAAGGTGCCAGCGGGGAAAAGTAATGCTGGTTCTCACTGCCTCCTGGAACCCTTTCAAATGCCACAGACAATTTGGCCCTCTCTGCTTTCCTGCGGACTCCATCCTCAAAAGCACCTGTTTTCGCTTTCGGCAACCTCCGGAGCAAAAAAGACAAACGTCCAGCTTTTGCTTCCACAGCAAAGGTGCCAGAGGGGAAAAGTAATGCTGGTTCTCACTGCCTCCTGGAACCCTTTCAAATGCCACAGACAATTTGGCCCTCTCTGCTTTCCTGCGGACTCCATCCTCAAAAGCACCTGTTTTCGCTTTCGGCAGCCTCCGGAGCAAAAAAGACAAACGTCCAGCTTTTGCTGCCACAGCAAAGGTGCCAGCGGGGAAAAGTAATGCTGGTTCTCACTGCCTCCTGGAACCTATTCAAATGCCCCAGACAATTTGGCCCTCTCTGCTTTCCTGCGGACTCCATCCTCAAAAGCACCTGTTTTCGCTTTCGGCAACCTCCGGAGCAAAAAAGACAAACGTCCAGCTTTTGCTGCCACAGCAAAGGTGCCAGCGGGGAAAAGTAATGCTGGTTCTCACTGCCTCCTGGAACCCTTTCAAATGCCACAGACAATTTGGCCCTCTCTGCTTTCCTGCGGACTCCATCCTCAAAAGCACCTGTGTTCGCTTTCGGCAGCCTCCGGAGCAAAAAAGACAAACGTCCAGCTTTTGCTGCCACAGCAAAGGTGCCAGCGGGGAAAAGTAATGCTGGTTCTCACTGCCTCCTGGAACCCTTTCAAATGCCACAGACAATTTGGCCCTCTCTGCTTTCCTGCGGACTCCATCCTCAAAAGCACCTGTTTTCGCTTTCGGCAGCCTCCGGAGCAAAAAAGAAAAACGTCCAGCTTTTGCTGCCACAGCAAAGGTGCCAGCGGGGAAAAGTAATGCTGGTTCTCACTGCCTCCTGGAACCCTTTCAAATGCCACAGACAATTTGGCCCTCTCTGCTTTCCTGCGGACTCCATCCTCAAAAGCACCTGTTTTCGCTTTCGGCAACCTCCGGAGCAAAAAAGACAAACGTCCAGCTTTTGCTTCCACAGCAAAGGTGCCAGAGGGGAAAAGTAATGCTGGTTCTCACTGCCTCCTGGAACCCTTTCAAATGCCACAGACAATTTGGCCCTCTCTGCTTTCCTGCGGACTCCATCCTCAAAAGCACCTGTTTTTGCTTTCGGCAGCCTCCGGAGCAAAAAAGACAAACGTCCAGCTTTTGCTGCCACAGCAAAGGTGCCAGCGGGGAAAAGTAATGCTGGTTCTCACTGCCTCCTGGAACCTCTTCAAATGCCCCAGACAATTTGGCCCTCTCTGCTTTCCTGCGGACTCCATCCTCAAAAGCACCTGTTTTCGCTTTTGGCAACCTCCGGAGCAAAAAAGACAAACGTCCAGCTTTTGCTGCCACAGCAAAGGTGCCAGCGGGGAAAAGTAATGCTGGTTCTCACTGCCTCCTGGAACCTCTTCAAATGCCCCAGACAATTTGGCCCTCTCTGCTTTCCTGCGGACTCCATCCTCAAAAGCACCTGTTTTCACTTTTTGCAACCTCCGGAGCAAAAAAGACAAACGTCCAGCTTTTGCTGCCACAGCAAAGGTGCCAGCGGGGAAAAGTAATGCTGGTTCTCACTGCCTCCTGGAACCCTTTCAAATGCCACAGACAATTTGGCCCTCTCTGCTTTCCTGCGGACTCCATCCTCAAAAGCACCTGTTTTCGCTTTCGGCAGCCTCCGGAGCAAAAAAGACAAACGTCCAGCTTTTGCTGCCACAGCAAAGGTGCCAGCGGGGAAAAGTAATGCTGGTTCTCACTGCCTCCTGGAACCCTTTCAAATGCCACAGACAATTTGGCCCTCTCTGCTTTCCTGCGGACTCCATCCTCAAAAGCACCTGTTTTCGCTTTCGGCAGCCTCCGGAGCAAAAAAGACAAACGTCCAGCTTTTGCTGCCACAGCAAAGGTGCCAGCGGGGAAAAGTAATGCTGGTTCTCACTGCCTCCTGGAACCCTTTCAAATGCCACAGACAATTTGGCCCTCTCTGCTTTCCTGCGGACTCCATCCTCAAAAGCACCTGTTTTCGCTTTCGGCAACCTCCGGAGCAAAAAAGACAAACGTCCAGCTTTTGCTTCCACAGCAAAGGTGCCAGAGGGGAAAAGTAATGCTGGTTCTCACTGCCTCCTGGAACCCTTTCAAATGCCACAGACAATTTGGCCCTCTCTGCTTTCCTGCGGACTCCATCCTCAAAAGCACCTGTTTTTGCTTTCGGCAGCCTCCGGAGCAAAAAAGACAAACGTCCAGCTTTTGCTGCCACAGCAAAGGTGCCAGCGGGGAAAAGTAATGCTGGTTCTCACTGCCTCCTGGAACCTCTTCAAATGCCCCAGACAATTTGGCCCTCTCTGCTTTCCTGCGGACTCCATCCTCAAAAGCACCTGTTTTCGCTTTTGGCAACCTCCGGAGCAAAAAAGACAAACGTCCAGCTTTTGCTGCCACAGCAAAGGTGCCAGCGGGGAAAAGTAATGCTGGTTCTCACTGCCTCCTGGAACCTCTTCAAATGCCCCAGACAATTTGGCCCTCTCTGCTTTCCTGCGGACTCCATCCTCAAAAGCACCTGTTTTCACTTTTTGCAACCTCCGGAGCAAAAAAGACAAACGTCCAGCTTTTGCTGCCACAGCAAAGGTGCCAGCGGGGAAAAGTAATGCTGGTTCTCACTGCCTCCTGGAACCCTTTCAAATGCCACAGACAATTTGGCCCTCTCTGCTTTCCTGCGGACTCCATCCTCAAAAGCACCTGTTTTCGCTTTCGGCAACCTCCGGAGCAAAAAAGACAAACGTCCAGCTTTTGCTTCCACAGCAAAGGTGCCAGAGGGGAAAAGTAATGCTGGTTCTCACTGCCTCCTGGAACCCTTTCAAATGCCACCGACAATTTGGCCCTCTCTGCTTTCCTGCGGACTCCATCCTCAAAAGCACCTGTTTTCGCTTTCGGCAGCCTCCGGAGCAAAAAAGACAAACGTCCAGCTTTTGCTGCCACAGCAAAGGTGCCAGCGGGGAAAAGTAATGCTGGTTCTCACTGCCTCCTGGAACCTATTCAAATGCCCCAGACAATTTGGCCCTCTCTGCTTTCCTGCGGACTCCATCCTCAAAAGCACCTGTTTTCGCTTTTGGCAACCTCTGGAGCAAAAAAGACAAACGTCCAGCTTTTGCTGCCACAGCAAAGGTGCCAGCGGGGAAAAGTAATGCTGGTTCTCACTGCCTCCTGGAACCCTTTCAAATGCCACAGACAATTTGGCCCTCTCTGCTTTCCTGCGGACTCCATCCTCAAAAGCACCTGTTTTCGCTTTCGACAGCCTCATGAGCAAAAAAGACAAACGTCCAGCTTTTGCTGCCACAGCAAAGGTGCCAGCGGGGAAAAGTAATGCTGGTTCTCACTGCCTCCTGGAACCCTTTCAAATGCCACAGACAATTTGGCCCTCTCTGCTTTCCTGCGGACTCCATCCTCAAAAGCACCTGTTTTCGCTTTCGGCAGCCTCCGGAGCAAAAAAGACAAACGTCCAGCTTTTGCTGCCACAGCAAAGGTGCCAGCGGGGAAAAGTAATGCTGGTTCTCACTGCCTCCTGGAACCCTTTCAAATGCCACAGACAATTTGGCCCTCTCTGCTTTCCTGTGGACTCCATCCTCAAAAGCACCTGTTTTCGCTTTCGGCAGCCTCCGGAGCAAAAAAGACAAACGTCCAGCTTTTGCTGCCACAGCAAAGGTGCCAGCGGGGAAAAGTAATGCTGGTTCTCACTGCCTCCTGGAACCCTTTCAAATGCCACAGACAATTTGGCCCTCTCTGCTTTCCTGCGGACTCCATCCTCAAAAGCACCTGTTTTCGCTTTCGGCAGCGTCCGGAGCAAAAAAGACAAACGTCCAGCTTTTGCTGCCACAGCAAAGGTGCCAGCGGGGAAAAGTAATGCTGGTTCTCACTGCCTCCTGGAACCTGTTCAAATGCCCCAGACAATTTGGCCCTCTCTGCTTTCCTGCGGACTCCATCCTCAAAAGCACCTGTTTTCGCTTTCGGCAGCCTCCGGAGCAAAAAAGACAAACGTCCAGCTTTTGCTGCCACAGCAAAGGTGCCAGCGGGGAAAAGTAATGCTGGTTCTCACTGCCTCCTGGAACCCTTTCAAATGCCACAGACAATTTGGCCCTCTCTGCTTTCCTGCGGACTCCATCCTCAAAAGCACCTGTTTTCGCTTTCGGCAGCCTCCGGAGCAAAAAAGACAAACGTCCAGCTTTTGCTGCCACAGCAAAGGTGCCAGCTGGGAAAAGTAATGCTGGTTCTCACTGCCTCCTGGAACTCCTTCAAATGCCCCAGACAATTTGGCTCTCTCTGCTTTCCTGCGGACTCCATCCTCAAAAGCACCTGTTTTCGCTTTCGGCAGCCTCCGGAGCAAAAAAGACAAACGTCCAGCTTTTGCTGCCACAGCAAAGGTGCCAGCGGGGAAAAGTAATGCTGGTTCTCACTGCCTCCTCGAACCTCTTCAAATGCCACAGACATTTTGGCCCTCTCTGCTTTCCTGCGGACTCCATCCTCAAAAGCACCTGTTTTCGCTTTCGGCAGCGTCCGGAGCAAAAAAGACAAACGTCCAGCTTTTGCTGCCACAGCAAAGGTGCCAGCGGGGAAAAGTAATGCTGGTTCTCACTGCCTCCTGGAACCCTTTCAAATGCCACAGACAATTTGGCCCTCTCTGCTTTCCTGAAAAGTCTATCCTCAAAAGCACCTGTTTTCGCTTTCGGCAGCCTCCGGAGCAAAAAAGACAAACGTCCAGCTTTTGCTGCAACAACAAAGGTGCCAGCGGGGAAAAGTAATGCTGGTTCTCACTGCCTCCTGGAACCCTTTCAAATGCCCCAGACAATTTGGCCCTCTCTGCTTTCCTGCGGACTCCATCCTCAAAAGCACCTGTTTTCGCTTTCGGCAACCTCATGAGCAAAAAAGACAAACGTCCAGCTTTTGCTGCCACAGCAAAGGTGCCAGCGGGGAAAAGTAATGCTGGTTCTCACTGCCTCCTGGAACCCTTTCAAATGCCACAGACAATTTGGCCCTCTCTGCTTTTCTGCGGACTCCATCCTCAAAAGCACCTGTTTTCGCTTTCGGCAGCCTCCGGAGCAAAAAAGACAAACGTCCAGCTTTTGCTGCCACAGCAAAGGTGCCAGCGGGGAAAAGTAATGCTGGTTCTCACTGCCTCCTGGAACCTCTTCAAATGCCCCAGACAATTTGGCCCTCTCTGCTTTCCTGCGAACTCCATCCTCAAAAGCACCTGTTTTCGCTTTTGGCAACCTCCGGAGCAAAAAAGACAAACGTCCAGCTTTTGCTGCCACAGCAAAGGTGCCAGCGGGGAAAAGTAATGCTGGTTCTCACTGCCTCCTGGAACCCTTTCAAATGCCCCAGACAATTTGGCCCTCTCTGCTTTCCTGCGGACTCCATACTCAAAAGCACCTGTTTTCGCTTTCGGCAGCCTCCGGAGCAAAAAAGACAAACGTCCAGCTTTTGCTGCCACAGCAAAGGTGCCAGCTGGGAAAAGTAATGCTGGTTCTCACTGCCTCCTGGAACTCCTTCAAATGCCCCAGACAATTTGGCCCTCTCTGCTTTCCTGCGGACTCCATCCTCAAAAGCACCTGTTTTCGCTTTCGGCAGCCTCCGGAGCAAAAAAGACAAACGTCCAGCCTTTGCTGCCACAACAAAGGTGCCAGCGGGGAAAAGTAATGCTGGTTCTCACTGCCTCCTGGAACCCTTTCAAATGCCCCAGACAATTTGGCCCTCTCTGCTTTCCTGCGGACTCTATCCTCAAAAGCACCTGTTTTCGCTTTCGGCAGCCTCCGGAGCAAAAAAGACAAACGTCCAGCTTTTGCTGCCACAGCAAAGGTGCCAGCGGGGAAAAGTAATGCTGGTTCTCACTACCTCCTTGAACCCTTTCAAATGCCACAGACAATTTGGCCCTCTCTGCTTTCCTGCGGACTCTATCCTCAAAAGCGCCTTTTTTCACTTTTGGCGCACTCCGGTGGTAAAAAGACAAACGTCCAGCTTTTGCTGCCACAGCAAAGGTGCCAGCGGGGAAAAGTGATGCTGGTTCTCACTGCCTCCTGGAACTCTTTCAAATGCCACAGACAATTTGGCCCTCTCTGCTTTCCTGCGGACTCCATCCTCAAAAGCACCTGTTTTCGCTTTCGGCAGCCTCCGGAGCAAAAAAGACAAACGTCCAGCCTTTGCTGCCACAACAAAGGTGCCAGCGGGAAAAAGTAATGCTGGTTCTCACTGCCTCCTGGAACCCTTTCAAATGCCCCAGACAATTTGGCCCTCTCTGCTTTCCTGCGGACTCTATCCTCAAAAGCACCTGTTTTCGCTTTCGGCAGCGTCCGGAGCAAAAAAGACAAACGTCCAGCTTTTGCTGCCACAGCAAAGGTGCCAGCGGGGAAAAGTAATGTTGGTTCTCACTACCTCCTTGAACCCTTTCAAATGCCACAGACAATTTGGCCCTCTCTGCTTTCCTGCGGACTCCATCCTCAAAAGCACCTGTTTTCGCTTTCGGCAACCTCCGGAGCAAAAAAGACAAACGTCCAGCTTTTGCTGCCACAGCAAAGGTGCCAGCGGGGAAAAGTAATGCTGGTTCTCACTGCCTCCTGGAACCCTTTCAAATGCCCCAGACAATTTGGCCCTCTCTGCTTTCCTGCGGACTCCATCCTCAAAAGCACCTGTTTTCGCTTTCGGCAGCCTCCGGAGCAAAAAAGACAAACGTCCAGCTTTTGCTGCCACAGCAAAGGTGCCAGCGGGGAAAAGTAATGCTGGTTCTCACTGCCTCCTGGAACCCTTTCAAATGCCACAGACAATTTGGCCCTCTCTGCTTTCCTGCGGACTCCATCCTCAAAAGCACCTGTTTTCGCTTTCGGCAGCCTCCGGAGCAAAAAAGACAAACGTCCAGCTTTTGCTGCCACAGCAAAGGTGCCAACAGGGAAAAGTAATGCTGGTTCTCACTGCCTCCTGGAACCCTTTCAAATGCCACAGACAATTTGGCCCTCTCTGCTTTCCTGCGGACTCCATCCTCAAAAGCACCTTTTTTCGCTTTCGGCAACCTCCGGAGCAAAAAAGACAAACGTCCAGCTTTTGCTGCCACAGCAAAGGTGCCAGCGGGGAAAAGTAATGCTGGTTCTCACTGCCTCCTGGAACCCTTTCAAATGCCACAGACAATTTGGCCCTCTCTGCTTTCCTGCGGACTCCATCCTCAAAAGCACCTGTTTTCGCTTTCGGCAGCCTCCGGAGCAAAAAAGACAAACGTCCAGCTTTTGCTGCCACAGCAAAGGTGCCAGCGGGGAAAAGTAATGCTGGTTCTCACTGCCTCCTGGAACCCTTTCAAATGCCACAGACAATTTGGCCCTCTCTGCTTTCCTGCGGACTCCATCCTCAAAAGCACCTGTTTTCGCTTTCGGCAGCCTCCGGAGCAAAAAAGAAAAACGTCCAGCTTTTGCTGCCACAGCAAAGGTGCCAGCGGGGAAAAGTAATGCTGGTTCTCACTGCCTCCTGGAACCCTTTCAAATGCCCCAGACAATTTGGCCCTCTCTGCTTTCCTGCGGACTCCATCCTCAAAAGCACCTGTTTTCGCTTTCGGCAACCTCCGGAGCAAAAAAGACAAACGTCCAGCTTTTGCTTCCACAGCAAAGGTGCCAGCGGGGAAAAGTAATGCTGGTTCTCACTGCCTCCTGGAACCCTTTCAAATGCCACAGACAATTTGGCCCTCTCTGCTTTCCTGCGGACTCCATCCTCAAAAGCACCTGTTTTTGCTTTCGGCAGCCTCCGGAGCAAAAAAGACAAACGTCCAGCTTTTGCTGCCACAGCAAAGGTGCCAGCGGGGAAAAGTAATGCTGGTTCTCACTGCCTCCTGGAACCTCTTCAAATGCCCCAGACAATTTGGCCCTCTCTGCTTTCCTGCGGACTCCATCCTCAAAAGCACCTGTTTTCGCTTTTGGCAACCTCCGGAGCAAAAAAGACAAACGTCCAGCTTTTGCTGCCACAGCAAAGGTGCCAGCGGGGAAAAGTAATGCTGGTTCTCACTGCCTCCTGGAACCCTTTCAAATGCCACAGACAATTTGGCCCTCTCTGCTTTCCTGCGGACTCCATCCTCAAAAGCAC
The DNA here is from genome assembly GCF_965231255.1 of Vanellus vanellus. Lineage (NCBI taxonomy): Eukaryota > Metazoa > Chordata > Aves > Charadriiformes > Charadriidae > Vanellus > Vanellus vanellus. Next base: position 45,467 of record NW_028128059.1, read on the forward strand.
CTGTTTTCGCTTTCGGCAGCCTCCGGAGCAAAAAAGACAAACGTCCAGCTTTTGCTGCCACAGCAAAGGTGCCAGAGGGGAAAAGTAATGCTGGTTCTCACTGCCTCCTGGAACCCTTTCAAATGCCACAGACAATTTGGCCCTCTCTGCTTTCCTGTGGACTCCATCCTCAAAAGCACCTGTTTTCGCTTTCGGCAGCCTCCGGAGCAAAAAAGACAAACGTCCAGCTTTTGCTGCCACAGCAAAGGTGCCAGCGGGGAAAAGTAATGCTGGTTCTCACTGCCTCCTGGAACCCTTTCAAATGCCACAGACAATTTGGCCCTCTCTGCTTTTCTGCGGACTCCATCCTCAAAAGCACCTGTTTTCGCTTTCGGCAGCGTCCGGAGCAAAAAAGACAAACGTCCAGCTTTTGCTGCCACAGCAAAGGTGCCAGCGGGGAAAAGTAATGCTGGTTCTCACTGCCTCCTGGAACCTGTTCAAATGCCCCAGACAATTTGGCCCTCTCTGCTTTCCTGCGGACTCCATCCTCAAAAGCACCTGTTTTCGCTTTCGGCAGCCTCCGGAGCAAAAAAGACAAACGTCCAGCTTTTGCTGCCACAGCAAAGGTGCCAGCGGGGAAAAGTAATGCTGGTTCTCACTGCCTCCTGGAACCCTTTCAAATGCCACAGACAATTTGGCCCTCTCTGCTTTCCTGCGGACTCCATCCTCAAAAGCACCTGTTTTCGCTTTCGGCAGCCTCCGGAGCAAAAAAGACAAACGTCCAGCTTTTGCTGCCACAGCAAACGTGCCAGCGGGGAAAAGTAATGCTGGTTCTCACTGCCTCCTGGAACCTCTTCAAATGCCACAGACATTTTGGCCCTCTCTGCTTTCCTGCGGACTCCATCCTCAAAAGCACCTGTTTTCGCTTTCGGCAACCTCATGAGCAAAAAAGACAAACGTCCAGCTTTTGCTGCCACAGCAAAGGTGCCAGCGGGGAAAAGTAATGCTGGTTCTCACTGCCTCCTGGAACTCTTTCAAATGCCACAGACAATTTGGCCCTCTCTGCTTTCCTGCGGACTCCATCCTCAAAAGCACCTGTTTTCGCTTTCGGCAGCCTCCGGAGCAAAAAAGACAAACGTCCAGCTTTTGCTGCCACAGCAAAGGTGCCAGCGGGGAAAAGTAATGCTGGTTCTCACTGCCTCCTTGAACCCTTTCAAATGCCACAGACAATTTGGCCCTCTCTGCTTTCCTGTGGACTCCATTCTCAAAAGCACCTGTTTTCGCTTTCGGCAGCCTCCGGAGCAAAAAAGACAAACGTCCAGCTTTTGCTGCCACAGCAAAGGTGCCAGCGGGGAAAAGTAATGCTGGTTCTCACTGCCTCCTGGAACCCTTTCAAATGCCACAGACAATTTGGCCCTCTCTGCTTTCCTGCGGACTCCATCCTCAAAAGCACCTGTTTTCGCTTTCGGCAGCCTCCGGAGCAAAAAAGACAAACGTCCAGCTTTTGCTGCCACAGCAAAGGTGCCAGCTGGGAAAAGTAATGCTGGTTCTCACTGCCTCCTGGAACTCCTTCAAATGCCCCAGACAATTTGGCTCTCTCTGCTTTCCTGCGGACTCCATCCTCAAAAGCACCTGTTTTCGCTTTCGGCAGCCTCCGGAGCAAAAAAGACAAACGTCCAGCTTTTGCTGCCACAGCAAAGGTGCCAGCGGGGAAAAGTAATGCTGGTTCTCACTGCCTCCTGGAACCTCTTCAAATGCCACAGACATTTTGGCCCTCTCTGCTTTCCTGCGGACTCCATCCTCAAAAGCACCTGTTTTCGCTTTCGGCAACCTCATGAGCAAAAAAGACAAACGTCCAGCTTTTGCTGCCACAGCAAAGGTGCCAGCGGGGAAAAGTAATGCTGGTTCTCACTGCCTCCTGGAACTCTTTCAAATGCCACAGACAATTTGGCCCTCTCTGCTTTCCTGCGGACTCCATCCTCAAAAGCACCTGTTTTCGCTTTCGGCAGCCTCCGGAGCAAAAAAGACAAACGTCCAGCTTTTGCTGCCACAGCAAAGGTGCCAGCGGGGAAAAGTAATGCTGGTTCTCACTGCCTCCTGGAACCCTTTCAAATGCCACAGACAATTTGGCCCTCTCTGCTTTCCTGAAAAGTCTATCCTCAAAAGCACCTGTTTTCGCTTTCGGCAGCCTCCGGAGCAAAAAAGACAAACGTCCAGCTTTTGCTGCCACAACAAAGGTGCCAGCGGGGAAAAGTAATGCTGGTTCTCACTGCCTCCTGGAACCCTTTCAAATGCCCCAGACAATTTGGCCCTCTCTGCTTTCCTGCGGACTCCATCCTCAAAAGCACCTGTTTTCGCTTTCGGCAACCTCATGAGCAAAAAAGACAAACGTCCAGCTTTTGCTGCCACAGCAAAGGTGCCAGCGGGGAAAAGTAATGCTGGTTCTCACTGCCTCCTGGAACCCTTTCAAATGCCACAGACAATTTGGCCCTCTCTGCTTTCCTGCGGACTCCATCCTCAAAAGCACCTGTTTTCGCTTTCGGCAGCCTCCGGAGCAAAAAAGACAAACGTCCAGCTTTTGCTGCCACAGCAAAGGTGCCAGCGGGGAAAAGTAATGCTGGTTCTCACTGCCTCCTGGAACCTCTTCAAATGCCCCAGACAATTTGGCCCTCTCTGCTTTCCTGCGGACTCCATCCTCAAAAGCACCTGTTTTCGCTTTTGGCAACCTCCGGAGCAAAAAAGACAAACGTCCAGCTTTTGCTGCCACAGCAAAGGTGCCAGCGGGGAAAAGTAATGCTGGTTCTCACTGCCTCCTGGAACCCTTTCAAATGCCCCAGACAATTTGGCCCTCTCTGCTTTCCTGCGGACTCCATCCTCAAAAGCACCTGTTTTCGCTTTCGGCAGCCTCCGGAGCAAAAAAGACAAACGTCCAGCTTTTGCTGCCACAGCAAAGGTGCCAGCGGGGAAAAGTAATGCTGGTTCTCACTGCCTCCTGGAACCCTTTCAAATGCCCCAGACAATTTGGCCCTCTCTGCTTTCCTGAAAAGTCTATCCTCAAAAGCACCTGTTTTCGCTTTCGGCAGCCTCCGGAGCAAAAAAGACAAACGTCCAGCTTTTGCTGCCACAACAAAGGTGCCAGCGGGGAAAAGTAATGCTGGTTCTCACTGCCTCCTGGAACCCTTTCAAATGCCCCAGACAATTTGGCCCTCTCTGCTTTCCTGCGGACTCCATCCTCAAAAGCACCTGTTTTCGCTTTCGGCAACCTCATGAGCAAAAAAGACAAACGTCCAGCTTTTGCTGCCACAGCAAAGGTGCCAGCGGGGAAAAGTAATGCTGGTTCTCACTGCCTCCTGGAACCCTTTCAAATGCCACAGACAATTTGGCCCTCTCTGCTTTTCTGCGGACTCCATCCTCAAAAGCACCTGTTTTCGCTTTCGGCAGCCTCCGGAGCAAAAAAGACAAACGTCCAGCTTTTGCTGCCACAGCAAAGGTGCCAGCGGGGAAAAGTAATGCTGGTTCTCACTGCCTCCTGGAACCTCTTCAAATGCCCCAGACAATTTGGCCCTCTCTGCTTTCCTGCGGACTCCATCCTCAAAAGCACCTGTTTTCGCTTTTGGCAACCTCCGGAGCAAAAAAGACAAACGTCCAGCTTTTGCTGCCACAGCAAAGGTGCCAGCGGGGAAAAGTAATGCTGGTTCGCACTGCCTCCTGGAACCCTTTCAAATGCCCCAGACAATTTGGCCCTCTCTGCTTTCCTGCGGACTCCATCCTCAGAAGCACCTGTTTTCGCTTTCGGCAGCCTCCGGAGCAAAAAAGACAAACGTCCAGCTTTTGCTGCCACAGCAAACGTGCCAGCGGGGAAAAGTAATGCTGGTTCTCACTGCCTCCTGGAACCTCTTCAAATGCCACAGACATTTTGGCCCTCTCTGCTTTCCTGCGGACTCCATCCTCAAAAGCACCTGTTTTCGCTTTCGGCAACCTCATGAGCAAAAAAGACAAACGTCCAGCTTTTGCTGCCACAGCAAAGGTGCCAGCGGGGAAAAGTAATGCTGGTTCTCACTGCCTCCTGGAACTCTTTCAAATGCCACAGACAATTTGGCCCTCTCTGCTTTCCTGCGGACTCCATCCTCAAAAGCACCTGTTTTCGCTTTCGGCAGCCTCCGGAGCAAAAAAGACAAACGTCCAGCTTTTGCTGCCACAGCAAAGGTGCCAGCGGGGAAAAGTAATGCTGGTTCTCACTGCCTCCTGGAACCCTTTCAAATGCCCCAGACAATTTGGCCCTCTCTGCTTTCCTGAAAAGTCTATCCTCAAAAGCACCTGTTTTCGCTTTCGGCAGCCTCCGGAGCAAAAAAGACAAACGTCCAGCTTTTGCTGCCACAACAAAGGTGCCAGCGGGGAAAAGTAATGCTGGTTCTCACTGCCTCCTGGAACCCTTTCAAATGCCACAGACAATTTGGCCCTCTCTGCTTTCCTGCGGACTCCATCCTCAAAAGCACCTGTTTTCGCTTTCGGCAACCTCCGGAGCAAAAAAGACAAACGTCCAGCTTTTGCTGCCACAGCAAAGGTGCCAGCGGGGAAAAGTAATGCTGGTTCTCACTGCCTCCTGGAACCCTTTCAAATGCCACAGACAATTTGGCCCTCTCTGCTTTTCTGCGGACTCCATCCTCAAAAGCACCTGTTTTCGCTTTCGGCAGCCTCCGGAGCAAAAAAGACAAACGTCCAGCTTTTGCTGCCACAGCAAAGGTGCCAGCGGGGAAAAGTAATGCTGGTTCTCACTGCCTCCTGGAACCTCTTCAAATGCCCCAGACAATTTGGCCCTCTCTGCTTTCCTGCGGACTCCATCCTCAAAAGCACCTGTTTTCGCTTTTGGCAACCTCCGGAGCAAAAAAGACAAACGTCCAGCTTTTGCTGCCACAGCAAAGGTGCCAGCGGGGAAAAGTAATGCTGGTTCTCACTGCCTCCTGGAACCCTTTCAAATGCCACAGACAATTTGGCCCTCTCTGCTTTCCTGCGGACTCCATCCTCAAAAGCACCTGTTTTCGCTTTCGGCAGCCTCCGGAGCAAAAAAGACAAACGTCCAGCTTTTGCTGCCACAGCAAAGGTGCCAGCGGGGAAAAGTAATGCTGGTTCTCACTGCCTCCTGGAACCTCTTCAAATGCCACAGACAATTTGGCCCTCTCTGCTTTCCTGCGGACTCCATCCTCAAAAGCACCTGTTTTCGCTTTTGGCAACCTCCGGAGCAAAAAAGACAAACGTCCAGCTTTTGCTGTCACAGCAAAGGTGCCAGCGGGGAAAAGTAATGCTGGTTCTCACTGCCTCCTGGAACCCTTTCAAATGCCACAGACAATTAAGCCCTCTCTGCTTTCCTGCGGACTCTATCCTCAAAAGCGCCTTTTTTCACTTTCGGCGCCCTCCGGTGGTAAAAAGACAAACGTCCAGCTTTTGCTGCCACAGCAAAGGTGCCAGCGGGGAAAAGTAATGCTGGTTCTCACTGCCTCCTGGAACCCTTTCAAATGCCCCAGACAATTAAGCCCTCTCTGCTTTCCTGCGGACTCTATCCTCAAAAGCGCCTTTTTTCACTTTCGGCGCACTCCGGTGGTAAAAAGACAAACGTCCAGCTTTTGCTGCCACAGCAAAGGTGCCAGCGGGGAAAAGTGATGCTGGTTCTCACTGCCTCCTGGAACTCTTTCAAATGCCACAGACAATTTGGCCCTCTCTGCTTTCCTGCGGACTCCATCCTCAAAAGCACCTGTTTTCGCTTTCGGCAGCCTCCGGAGCAAAAAAGACAAACGTCCAGCCTTTGCTGCCACAACAAAGGTGCCAGCGGGGAAAAGTAATGCTGGTTCTCACTGCCTCCTGGAACCCTTTCAAATGCCCCAGACAGTTTGGCCCTCTCTGCTTTCCTGCGGACTCTATCCTCAAAAGCACCTGTTTTCGCTTTCGGCAGCCTCCGGAGCAAAAAAGACAAACGTCCAGCTTTTGCTGCCACAGCAAAGGTGCCAGCGGGGAAAAGTAATGCTGGTTCTCACTACCTCCTTGAACCCTTTCAAATGCCACAGACAATTTGGCCCTCTCTGCTTTCCTGCGGACTCCATCCTCAAAAGCACCTGTTTTCGCTTTCGGCAACCTCCGGAGCAAAAAAGACAAACGTCCAGCTTTTGCTGCCACAGCAAAGGTGCCAGCGGGGAAAAGTAATGCTGGTTCTCACTGCCTCCTGGAACCCTTTCAAATGCCCCAGACAATTTGGCCCTCTCTGCTTTCCTGCGGACTCCATCCTCAAAAGCACCTGTTTTCGCTTTCGGCAGCCTCCGGAGCAAAAAAGACAAACGTCCAGCTTTTGCTGCCACAGCAAAGGTGCCAGCGGGGAAAAGTAATGCTGGTTCTCACTGCCTCCTGGAACCCTTTCAAATGCCCCAGACAATTAAGCCCTCTCTGCTTTCCTGCGGACTCTATCCTCAAAAGCGCCTTTTTTCACTTTCGGCGCCCTCCGGTGGTAAAAAGACAAACGTCCAGCTTTTGCTGCCACAGCAAAGGTGCCAGCGGGGAAAAGTGATGCTGGTTCTCACTGCCTCCTGGAACTCTTTCAAATGCCACAGACAATTTGGCCCTCTCTGCTTTCCTGCGGACTCCATCCTCAAAAGCACCTGTTTTCGCTTTCGGCAGCCTCCGGAGCAAAAAAGACAAACGTCCAGCCTTTGCTGCCACAACAAAGGTGCCAGCGGGGAAAAGTAATGCTGGTTCTCACTGCCTCCTGGAACCCTTTCAAATGCCACAGACAATTTGGCCCTCTCTGCTTTCCTGCGGACTCTATCCTCAAAAGCACCTGTTTTCGCTTTCGGCAGCCTCCGGAGCAAAAAAGACAAACGTCCAGCTTTTGCTGCCACAGCAAAGGTGCCAGCGGGGAAAAGTAATGCTGGTTCTCACTACCTCCTTGAACCCTTTCAAATGCCACAGACAATTTGGCCCTCTCTGCTTTCCTGCGGACTCCATCCTCAAAAGCACCTGTTTTCGCTTTCGGCAACCTCCGGAGCAAAAAAGACAAACGTCCAGCTTTTGCTGCCACAGCAAAGGTGCCAGCGGGGAAAAGTAATGCTGGTTCTCACTGCCTCCTGGAACCCTTTCAAATGCCACAGACAATTTGGCCCTCTCTGCTTTACTGCGGACTCCATCCTCAAAAGCACCTGTTTTCGCTTTCGGCAGCCTCCGGAGCAAAAAAGACAAACGTCCAGCTTTTGCTGCCACAGCAAAGGTGCCAGCGGGGAAAAGTAATGCTGGTTCTCACTGCCCCCTGGAACCCTTTCAAATGCCCCAGACAATTTGGCCCTCTCTGCTTTCCTGCGGACTCCATCCTCAAAAGCACCTGTTTTCGCTTTCGGCAGCCTCCGGAGCAAAAAAGACAAACGTCCAGCTTTTGCTGCCACAGCAAAGGTGCCAACGGGGAAAAGTAATGCTGGTTCTCACTGCCTCCTGGAACCCTTTCAAATGCCCCAGACAATTTGGCCCTCTCTGCTTTCCTGCGGACTCCATCCTCAAAAGCACCTGTTTTCGCTTTCGGCAACCTCCGGAGCAAAAAAGACAAACGTCCAGCTTTTGCTGCCACAGCAAAGGTGCCAGCGGGGAAAAGTAATGCTGGTTCTCACTGCCTCCTGGAACCCTTTCAAATGCCACAGACAATTTGGCCCTCTCTGCTTTCCTGCGGACTCCATCCTCAAAAGCACCTGTTTTCGCTTTCGGCAGCCTCCGGAGCAAAAAAGACAAACGTCCAGCTTTTGCTGCCACAGCAAAGGTGCCAGCGGGGAAAAGTAATGCTGGTTCTCACTGCCTCCTGGAACCCTTTCAAATGCCACAGACAATTTGGCCCTCTATGCTTTCCTGCGGACTCCATCCTCAAAAGCACCTGTTTTCGCTTTCGGCAGCCTCCGGAGCAAAAAAGACAAACGTCCAGCTTTTGCTGCCACAGCAAAGGTGCCAGCTGGGAAAAGTAATGCTGGTTCTCACTGCCTCCTGGAACCCTTTCAAATGCCCCAGACAATTTGGCTCTCTCTGCTTTCCTGCGGACTCCATCCTCAAAAGCACCTGTTTTCGCTTTCGGCAGCCTCCGGAGCAAAAAAGACAAACGTCCAGCTTTTGCTGCCACAGCAAACGTGCCAGCGGGGAAAAGTAATGCTGGTTCTCACTGCCTCCTGGAACCTCTTCAAATGCCACAGACATTTTGGCCCTCTCTGCTTTCCTGCGGACTCCATCCTCAAAAGCACCTGTTTTCGCTTTCGGCAACCTCATGAGCAAAAAAGACAAACGTCCAGCTTTTGCTGCCACAGCAAAGGTGCCAGCGGGGAAAAGTAATGCTGGTTCTCACTGCCTCCTGGAACTCTTTCAAATGCCACAGACAATTTGGCCCTCTCTGCTTTCCTGCGGACTCCATCCTCAAAAGCACCTGTTTTCGCTTTCGGCAGCCTCCGGAGCAAAAAAGACAAACGTCCAGCTTTTGCTGCCACAGCAAAGGTGCCAGCGGGGAAAAGTAATGCTGGTTCTCACTGCCTCCTGGAACCCTTTCAAATGCCCCAGACAATTTGGCCCTCTCTGCTTTCCTGAAAAGTCTATCCTCAAAAGCACCTGTTTTCGCTTTCGGCAGCCTCCGGAGCAAAAAAGACAAACGTCCAGCTTTTGCTGCCACAACAAAGGTGCCAGCGGGGAAAAGTAATGCTGGTTCTCACTGCCTCCTGGAACCCTTTCAAATGCCCCAGACAATTTGGCCCTCTCTGCTTTCCTGCGGACTCCATCCTCAAAAGCACCTGTTTTCGCTTTCGGCAACCTCATGAGCAAAAAAGACAAACGTCCAGCTTTTGCTGCCACAGCAAAGGTGCCAGCGGGGAAAAGTAATGCTGGTTCTCACTGCCTCCTGGAACCCTTTCAAATGCCCCAGACAATTTGGCCCTCTCTGCTTTCCTGAAAAGTCTATCCTCAAAAGCACCTGTTTTCGCTTTCGGCAGCCTCCGGAGCAAAAAAGACAAACGTCCAGCTTTTGCTGCCACAACAAAGGTGCCAGCGGGGAAAAGTAATGCTGGTTCTCACTGCCTCCTGGAACCCTTTCAAATGCCACAGACAATTTGGCCCTCTCTGCTTTCCTGCGGACTCCATCCTCAAAAGCACCTGTTTTCGCTTTCGGCAACCTCCGGAGCAAAAAAGACAAACGTCCAGCTTTTGCTGCCACAGCAAAGGTGCCAGCGGGGAAAAGTAATGCTGGTTCTCACTGCCTCCTGGAACCCTTTCAAATGCCACAGACAATTTGGCCCTCTCTGCTTTTCTGCGGACTCCATCCTCAAAAGCACCTGTTTTCGCTTTCGGCAGCCTCCGGAGCAAAAAAGACAAACGTCCAGCTTTTGCTGCCACAGCAAAGGTGCCAGCGGGGAAAAGTAATGCTGGTTCTCACTGCCTCCTGGAACCTCTTCAAATGCCCCAGACAATTTGGCCCTCTCTGCTTTCCTGCGGACTCCATCCTCAAAAGCACCTGTTTTCGCTTTTGGCAACCTCCGGAGCAAAAAAGACAAACGTCCAGCTTTTGCTGCCACAGCAAAGGTGCCAGCGGGGAAAAGTAATGCTGGTTCTCACTGCCTCCTGGAACCCTTTCAAATGCCACAGACAATTTGGCCCTCTCTGCTTTCCTGCGGACTCCATCCTCAAAAGCACCTGTTTTCGCTTTCGGCAGCCTCCGGAGCAAAAAAGACAAACGTCCAGCTTTTGCTGCCACAGCAAAGGTGCCAGCGGGGAAAAGTAATGCTGGTTCTCACTGCCTCCTGGAACCTCTTCAAATGCCACAGACAATTTGGCCCTCTCTGCTTTCCTGCGGACTCCATCCTCAAAAGCACCTGTTTTCGCTTTTGGCAACCTCCGGAGCAAAAAAGACAAACGTCCAGCTTTTGCTGTCACAGCAAAGGTGCCAGCGGGGAAAAGTAATGCTGGTTCTCACTGCCTCCTGGAACCCTTTCAAATGCCACAGACAATTAAGCCCTCTCTGCTTTCCTGCGGACTCTATCCTCAAAAGCGCCTTTTTTCACTTTCGGCGCCCTCCGGTGGTAAAAAGACAAACGTCCAGCTTTTGCTGCCACAGCAAAGGTGCCAGCGGGGAAAAGTAATGCTGGTTCTCACTGCCTCCTGGAACCCTTTCAAATGCCCCAGACAATTAAGCCCTCTCTGCTTTCCTGCGGACTCTATCCTCAAAAGCGCCTTTTTTCACTTTCGGCGCACGCCGGTGGTAAAAAGACAAACGTCCAGCTTTTGCTGCCACAGCAAAGGTGCCAGCGGGGAAAAGTGATGCTGGTTCTCACTGCCTCCTGGAACTCTTTCAAATGCCACAGACAATTTGGGCCTCTCTGCTTTCCTGCGGACTCCATCCTCAAAAGCACCTGTTTTCGCTTTCGGCAGCCTCCGGAGCAAAAAAGACAAACGTCCAGCCTTTGCTGCCACAACAAAGGTGCCAGCGGGGAAAAGTAATGCTGGTTCTCACTGCCTCCTGGAACCCTTTCAAATGCCCCAGACAGTTTGGCCCTCTCTGCTTTCCTGCGGACTCCATCCTCAAAAGCACCTGTTTTCGCTTTCGGCAGCCTCCGGAGCAAAAAAGACAAACGTCCAGCTTTTGCTGCCACAGCAAAGGTGCCAGCGGGGAAAAGTAATGCTGGTTCTCACTACCTCCTTGAACCCTTTCAAATGCCACAGACAATTTGGCCCTCTCTGCTTTCCTGCGGACTCCATCCTCAAAAGCACCTGTTTTCGCTTTCGGCAACCTCCGGAGCAAAAAAGACAAACGTCCAGCTTTTGCTGCCACAGCAAAGGTGCCAGCGGGGAAAAGTAATGCTGGTTCTCACTGCCTCCTGGAACCCTTTCAAATGCCACAGACAATTTGGCCCTCTCTGCTTTCCTGCGGACTCCATCCTCAAAAGCACCTGTTTTCGCTTTCGGCAGCCTCCGGAGCAAAAAAGACAAACGTCCAGCTTTTGCTGCCACAGCAAAGGTGCCAGCGGGGAAAAGTAATGCTGGTTCTCACTGCCTCCTGGAACCCTTTCAAATGCCCCAGACAATTAAGCCCTCTCTGCTTTCCTGCGGACTCTATCCTCAAAAGCGCCTTTTTTCACTTTCGGCGCACTCCGGTGGTAAAAAGACAAACGTCCAGCTTTTGCTGCCACAGCAAAGGTGCCAGCGGGGAAAAGTGATGCTGGTTCTCACTGCCTCCTGGAACTCTTTCAAATGCCACAGACAATTTGGCCCTCTCTGCTTTCCTGCGGACTCCATCCTCAAAAGCACCTGTTTTCGCTTTCGGCAGCCTCCGGAGCAAAAAAGACAAACGTCCAGCCTTTGCTGCCACAACAAAGGTGCCAGCGGGGAAAAGTAATGCTGGTTCTCACTGCCTCCTGGAACCCTTTCAAATGCCCCAGACAATTTGGCCCTCTCTGCTTTCCTGCGGACTCTATCCTCAAAAGCACCTGTTTTCGCTTTCGGCAGCCTCCGGAGCAAAAAAGACAAACGTCCAGCTTTTGATGCCACAGCAAAGGTGCCAGCGGGGAAAAGTAATGCTGGTTCTCACTACCTCCTTGAACCCTTTCAAATGCCACAGACAATTTGGCCCTCTCTGCTTTCCTGCGGACTCCATCCTCAAAAGCACCTGTTTTCGCTTTCGGCAGCCTCCGGAGCAAAAAAGACAAACGTCCAGCTTTTGCTGCCACAGCAAAGGTGCCAGCGGGGAAAAGTAATGCTGGTTCTCACTGCCTCCTGGAACCCTTTCAAATGCCACAGACAATTTGGCCCTCTCTGCTTTCCTGCGGACTCCATCCTCAAAAGCACCTGTTTTCGCTTTCGGCAGCCTCCGGAGCAAAAAAGACAAACGTCCAGCTTTTGCTGCCACAGCAAAGGTGCCAGCGGGGAAAAGTAATGCTGGTTCTCACTGCCCCCTGGAACCCTTTCAAATGCCCCAGACAATTTGGCCCTCTCTGCTTTCCTGCGGACTCCATCCTCAAAAGCACCTGTTTTCGCTTTCGGCAGCCTCCGGAGCAAAAAAGACAAACGTCCAGCTTTTGCTGCCACAGCAAAGGTGCCAACGGGGAAAAGTAATGCTGGTTCTCACTGCCTCCTGGAACCCTTTCAAATGCCCCAGACAATTTGGCCCTCTCTGCTTTCCTGCGGACTCCATCCTCAAAAGCACCTGTTTTCGCTTTCGGCAACCTCCGGAGCAAAAAAGACAAACGTCCAGCTTTTGCTGCCACAGCAAACGTGCCAGCGGGGAAAAGTAATGCTGGTTCTCACTGCCTCCTGGAACCTCTTCAAATGCCACAGACATTTTGGCCCTCTCTGCTTTCCTGCGGACTCCATCCTCAAAAGCACCTGTTTTCGCTTTCGGCAACCTCATGAGCAAAAAAGACAAACGTCCAGCTTTTGCTGCCACAGCAAAGGTGCCAGCGGGGAAAAGTAATGCTGGTTCTCACTGCCTCCTGGAACCCTTTCAAATGCCACAGACAATTTGGCCCTCTCTGCTTTCCTGCGGACTCCATCCTCAAAAGCACCTGTTTTCGCTTTCGGCAGCCTCCGGAGCAAAAAAGACAAACGTCCAGCTTTTGCTGCCACAGCAAAGGTGCCAGCGGGGAAAAGTAATGCTGGTTCTCACTGCCCCCTGGAACCCTTTCAAATGCCCCAGACAATTTGGCCCTCTCTGCTTTCCTGCGGACTCCATCCTCAAAAGCACCTGTTTTCGCTTTCGGCAGCCTCCGGAGCAAAAAAGACAAACGTCCAGCTTTTGCTGCCACAGCAAAGGTGCCAACGGGGAAAAGTAATGCTGGTTCTCACTGCCTCCTGGAACCCTTTCAAATGCCCCAGACAATTTGGCCCTCTCTGCTTTCCTGCGGACTCCATCCTCAAAAGCACCTGTTTTCGCTTTCGGCAACCTCCGGAGCAAAAAAGACAAACGTCCAGCTTTTGCTGCCACAGCAAACGTGCCAGCGGGGAAAAGTAATGCTGGTTCTCACTGCCTCCTGGAACCTCTTCAAATGCCACAGACATTTTGGCCCTCTCTGCTTTCCTGCGGACTCCATCCTCAAAAGCACCTGTTTTCGCTTTCGGCAACCTCATGAGCAAAAAAGACAAACGTCCAGCTTTTGCTGCCACAGCAAAGGTGCCAGCGGGGAAAAGTGATGCTGGTTCTCACTGCCTCCTGGAACTCTTTCAAATGCCACAGACAATTTGGCCCTCTCTGCTTTCCTGCGGACTCCATCCTCAAAAGCACCTGTTTTCGCTTTCGGCAGCCTCCGGAGCAAAAAAGACAAACGTCCAGCCTTTGCTGCCACAACAAAGGTGCCAGCGGGGAAAAGTAATGCTGGTTCTCACTGCCTCCTGGAACCCTTTCAAATGCCCCAGACAGTTTGGCCCTCTCTGCTTTCCTGCGGACTCTATCCTCAAAAGCACCTGTTTTCGCTTTCGGCAGCCTCCGGAGCAAAAAAGACAAACGTCCAGCTTTTGCTGCCACAGCAAAGGTGCCAGCGGGGAAAAGTAATGCTGGTTCTCACTACCTCCTTGAACCCTTTCAAATGCCACAGACAATTTGGCCCTCTCTGCTTTCCTGCGGACTCCATCCTCAAAAGCACCTGTTTTCGCTTTCGGCAACCTCCGGAGCAAAAAAGACAAACGTCCAGCTTTTGCTGCCACAGCAAAGGTGCCAGCGGGGAAAAGTAATGCTGGTTCTCACTGCCTCCTGGAACCCTTTCAAATGCCACAGACAATTTGGCCCTCTCTGCTTTCCTGCGGACTCCATCCTCAAAAGCACCTGTTTTCGCTTTCGGCAGCCTCCGGAGCAAAAAAGACAAACGTCCAGCTTTTGCTGCCACAGCAAAGGTGCCAGCGGGGAAAAGTAATGCTGGTTCTCACTGCCTCCTGGAACCCTTTCAAATGCCCCAGACAATTAAGCCCTCTCTGCTTTCCTGCGGACTCTATCCTCAAAAGCGCCTTTTTTCACTTTCGGCGCACTCCGGTGGTAAAAAGACAAACGTCCAGCTTTTGCTGCCACAGCAAAGGTGCCAGCGGGGAAAAGTGATGCTGGTTCTCACTGCCTCCTGGAACTCTTTCAAATGCCACAGACAATTTGGCCCTCTCTGCTTTCCTGCGGACTCCATCCTCAAAAGCACCTGTTTTCGCTTTCGGCAGCCTCCGGAGCAAAAAAGACAAACGTCCAGCCTTTGCTGCCACAACAAAGGTGCCAGCGGGGAAAAGTAATGCTGGTTCTCACTGCCTCCTGGAACCCTTTCAAATGCCCCAGACAATTTGGCCCTCTCTGCTTTCCTGCGGACTCTATCCTCAAAAGCACCTGTTTTCGCTTTCGGCAGCCTCCGGAGCAAAAAAGACAAACGTCCAGCTTTTGCTGCCACAGCAAAGGTGCCAGCGGGGAAAAGTAATGCTGGTTCTCACTACCTCCTTGAACCCTTTCAAATGCCACAGACAATTTGGCCCTCTCTGCTTTCCTGCGGACTCCATCCTCAAAAGCACCTGTTTTCGCTTTCGGCAGCCTCCGGAGCAAAAAAGACAAACGTCCAGCTTTTGCTGCCACAGCAAAGGTGCCAGCGGGGAAAAGTAATGCTGGTTCTCACTGCCTCCTGGAACCCTTTCAAATGCCACAGACAATTTGGCCCTCTCTGCTTTACTGCGGACTCCATCCTCAAAAGCACCTGTTTTCGCTTTCGGCAGCCTCCGGAGCAAAAAAGACAAACGTCCAGCTTTTGCTGCCACAGCAAAGGTGCCAGCGGGGAAAAGTAATGCTGGTTCTCACTGCCCCCTGGAACCCTTTCAAATGCCCCAGACAATTTGGCCCTCTCTGCTTTCCTGCGGACTCCATCCTCAAAAGCACCTGTTTTCGCTTTCGGCAGCCTCCGGAGCAAAAAAGACAAACGTCCAGCTTTTGCTGCCACAGCAAAGGTGCCAACGGGGAAAAGTAATGCTGGTTCTCACTGCCTCCTGGAACCCTTTCAAATGCCACAGACAATTTGGCCCTCTCTGCTTTCCTGCGGACTCCATCCTCAAAAGCACCTGTTTTCGCTTTCGGCAACCTCCGGAGCAAAAAAGACAAACGTCCAGCTTTTGCTGCCACAGCAAAGGTGCCAGCGGGGAAAAGTAATGCTGGTTCTCACTGCCTCCTGGAACCCTTTCAAATGCCACAGACAATTTGGCCCTCTCTGCTTTCCTGCGGACTCCATCCTCAAAAGCACCTGTTTTCGCTTTCGGCAGCCTCCGGAGCAAAAAAGACAAACGTCCAGCTTTTGCTGCCACAGCAAAGGTGCCAGCGGGGAAAAGTAATGCTGGTTCTCACTGCCTCCTGGAACCCTTTCAAATGCCACAGACAATTTGGCCCTCTCTGCTTTCCTGCGGACTCCATCCTCAAAAGCACCTGTTTTCGCTTTCGGCAGCCTCCGGAGCAAAAAAGACAAACGTCCAGCTTTTGCTGCCACAGCAAAGGTGCCAGCTGGGAAAAGTAATGCTGGTTCTCACTGCCTCCTGGAACCCTTTCAAATGCCCCAGACAATTTGGCTCTCTCTGCTTTCCTGCGGACTCCATCCTCAAAAGCACCTGTTTTCGCTTTCGGCAGCCTCCGGAGCAAAAAAGACAAACGTCCAGCTTTTGCTGCCACAGCAAACGTGCCAGCGGGGAAAAGTAATGCTGGTTCTCACTGCCTCCTGGAACCTCTTCAAATGCCACAGACATTTTGGCCCTCTCTGCTTTCCTGCGGACTCCATCCTCAAAAGCACCTGTTTTCGCTTTCGGCAACCTCATGAGCAAAAAAGACAAACGTCCAGCTTTTGCTGCCACAGCAAAGGTGCCAGCGGGGAAAAGTAATGCTGGTTCTCACTGCCTCCTGGAACTCTTTCAAATGCCACAGACAATTTGGCCCTCTCTGCTTTCCTGCGGACTCCATCCTCAAAAGCACCTGTTTTCGCTTTCGGCAGCCTCCGGAGCAAAAAAGACAAACGTCCAGCTTTTGCTGCCACAGCAAAGGTGCCAGCGGGGAAAAGTAATGCTGGTTCTCACTGCCTCCTGGAACCCTTTCAAATGCCCCAGACAATTTGGCCCTCTCTGCTTTCCTGAAAAGTCTATCCTCAAAAGCACCTGTTTTCGCTTTCGGCAGCCTCCGGAGCAAAAAAGACAAACGTCCAGCTTTTGCTGCCACAACAAAGGTGCCAGCGGGGAAAAGTAATGCTGGTTCTCACTGCCTCCTGGAACCCTTTCAAATGCCCCAGACAATTTGGCCCTCTCTGCTTTCCTGCGGACTCCATCCTCAAAAGCACCTGTTTTCGCTTTCGGCAACCTCCGGAGCAAAAAAGACAAACGTCCAGCTTTTGCTGCCACAGCAAAGGTGCCAGCGGGGAAAAGTAATGCTGGTTCTCACTGCCTCCTGGAACCCTTTCAAATGCCACAGACAATTTGGCCCTCTCTGCTTTCCTGCGGACTCCATCCTCAAAAGCACCTGTTTTCGCTTTCGGCAGCCTCCGGAGCAAAAAAGACAAACGTCCAGCTTTTGCTGCCACAGCAAAGGTGCCAGCGGGGAAAAGTAATGCTGGTTCTCACTGCCTCCTGGAACCTCTTCAAATGCCACAGACAATTTGGCCCTCTCTGCTTTCCTGCGGACTCCATCCTCAAAAGCACCTGTTTTCGCTTTCGGCAACCTC
Source organism: Vanellus vanellus (assembly GCF_965231255.1). NCBI lineage: Eukaryota > Metazoa > Chordata > Aves > Charadriiformes > Charadriidae > Vanellus > Vanellus vanellus. Next base: position 62,137 of record NW_028128059.1, read on the forward strand.
CGGAGCAAAAAAGACAAACGTCCAGCTTTTGCTGCCACAGCAAAGGTGCCAGCGGAGAAAAGTAATGCTGGTTCTCACTGCCTCCTGGAACCCTTTCAAATGCCACAGACAATTTGGCCCTCTCTGCTTTACTGCGGACTCCATCCTCAAAAGCACCTGTTTTCGCTTTCGGCAGCCTCCGGAGCAAAAAAGACAAACGTCCAGCTTTTGCTGCCACAGCAAAGGTGCCAGCGGGGAAAAGTAATGCTGGTTCTCACTGCCTCCTGGAACCCTTTCAAATGCCACAGACAATTTGGCCCTCTCTGCTTTCCTGCGGACTCCATCCTCAAAAGCACCTGTTTTCGCTTTCGGCAGCCTCCGGAGCAAAAAAGACAAATGTCCAGCTTTTGCTGCCACAGCAAAGGTGCCAACGGGGAAAAGTAATGCTGGTTCTCACTGCCTCCTGGAACCCTTTCAAATGCCACAGACAATTTGGCCCTCTCTGCTTTCCTGCGGACTCCATCCTCAAAAGCACCTGTTTTCGCTTTCGGCAGCCTCCGGAGCAAAAAAGACAAACGTCCAGCTTTTGCTGCCACAGCAAAGGTGCCAGCTGGGAAAAGTAATGCTGGTTCTCACTGCCTCCTGGAACCCTTTCAAATGCCCCAGACAATTTGGCTCTCTCTGCTTTCCTGCGGACTCCATCCTCAAAAGCACCTGTTTTCGCTTTCGGCAGCCTCCGGAGCAAAAAAGACAAACGTCCAGCTTTTGCTGCCACAGCAAAGGTGCCAGCGGGGAAAAGTAATGCTGGTTCTCACTGCCTCCTGGAACCTCTTCAAATGCCACAGACATTTTGGCCCTCTCTGCTTTCCTGCGGACTCCATCCTCAAAAGCACCTGTTTTCGCTTTCGGCAACCTCATGAGCAAAAAAGACAAACGTCCAGCTTTTGCTGCCACAGCAAAGGTGCCAGCGGGGAAAAGTAATGCTGGTTCTCACTGCCTCCTGGAACTCTTTCAAATGCCACAGACAATTTGGCCCTCTCTGCTTTCCTGCGGACTCCATCCTCAAAAGCACCTGTTTTCGCTTTCGGCAGCCTCCGGAGCAAAAAAGACAAACGTCCAGCTTTTGCTGCCACAGCAAAGGTGCCAGCGGGGAAAAGTAATGCTGGTTCTCACTGCCTCCTGGAACCCTTTCAAATGCCCCAGACAATTTGGCCCTCTCTGCTTTCCTGAAAAGTCTATCCTCAAAAGCACCTGTTTTCGCTTTCGGCAGCCTCCGGAGCAAAAAAGACAAACGTCCAGCTTTTGCTGCCACAACAAAGGTGCCAGCGGGGAAAAGTAATGCTGGTTCTCACTGCCTCCTGGAACCCTTTCAAATGCCCCAGACAATTTGGCCCTCTCTGCTTTCCTGCGGACTCCATCCTCAAAAGCACCTGTTTTCGCTTTCGGCAGCCTCCGGAGCAAAAAAGACAAACGTCCAGCTTTTGCTGCCACAGCAAAGGTGCCAGCGGGGAAAAGTAATGCTGGTTCTCACTGCCTCCTGGAACCCTTTCAAATGCCACAGACAATTTGGCCCTCTCTGCTTTCCTGCGGACTCTATCCTCAAAAGCGCCTTTTTTCACTTTCGGCGCCCTCCGGTGGTAAAAAGACAAACGTCCAGGTTTTGCTGCCACAGCAAAGGTGCCAGCGGGGAAAAGTAATGCTGGTTCTCACTGCCTCCTGGAACTCTTTCAAATGCCCCAGACAATTTGGCCCTCTCTGCTTTCCTGCGGACTCCATCCTCAAAAGCACCTATTTTCGCTTTCGGCAGCCTCTGGAGCAAAAAAGACAAACGTCCAGCTTTTGCTGCCACAGCAAAGGTGCCAGCGGGGAAAAGTAATGCTGGTTCTCACTGCCTCCTGGAACCCTTTCAAATGCCACAGACAATTTGGCCCTCTCTGCTTTCCTGCGGACTCCATCCTCAAAAGCACCTGTTTTCGCTTTCGGCAGCCTCCGGAGCAAAAAAGACAAACGTCCAGCTTTTGCTGCCACAGCAAAGGTGCCAGCGGGGAAAAGTAATGCTGGTTCTCACTGCCTCCTGGAACCTGTTCAAATGCCCCAGACAATTTGGCCCTCTCTGCTTTCCTGCGGACTCCATCCTCAAAAGCACCTGTTTTCGCTTTCGGCAGCCTCCGGAGCAAAAAAGACAAACGTCCAGCTTTTGCTGCCACAGCAAAGGTGCCAGCGGGGAAAAGTAATGCTGGTTCTCACTGCCTCCTGGAACCCTTTCAAATGCCCCAGACAATTTGGCCCTCTCTGCTTTCCTGCGGACTCCATCCTCAAAAGCACCTGTTTTCGCTTTCGGCAACCTCCGGAGCAAAAAAGACAAACGTCCAGCTTTTGCTGCCACAGCAAAGGTGCCAGCGGGGAAAAGTAATGCTGGTTCTCACTGCCTCCTGGAACCCTTTCAAATGCCACAGACAATTTGGCCCTCTCTGCTTTTCTGCGGACTCCATCCTCAAAAGCACTTGTTTTCGCTTTCGGCAGCCTCCGGAGCAAAAAAGACAAACGTCCAGCTTTTGCTGCAACAGCAAAGGTGCCAGCGGGGAAAAGTAATGCTGGTTCTCACTGCCTCCTGGAACCCTTTCAAATGCCCCAGACAATTTGGCCCTCTCTGCTTTCCTGAAAAGTCTATCCTCAAAAGCACCTGTTTTCGCTTTCGGCAGCCTCCGGAGCAAAAAAGACAAACGTCCAGCTTTTGCTGCCACAACAAAGGTGCCAGCGGGGAAAAGTAATGCTGGTTCTCACTGCCTCCTGGAACCCTTTCAAATGCCCCAGACAATTTGGCCCTCTCTGCTTTCCTGCGGACTCCATCCTCAAAAGCACCTGTTTTCGCTTTCGGCAACCTCATGAGCAAAAAAGACAAACGTCCAGCTTTTGCTGCCACAGCAAAGGTGCCAGCGGGGAAAAGTAATGCTGGTTCTCACTGCCTCCTGGAACCTCTTCAAATGCCCCAGACAATTTGGCCCTCTCTGCTTTCCTGCGGACTCCATCCTCAAAAGCACCTGTTTTCGCTTTTGGCAACCTCCGGAGCAAAAAAGACAAACGTCCAGCTTTTGCTGCCACAGCAAAGGTGCCAGCGGGGAAAAGTAATGCTGGTTCTCACTGCCTCCTGGAACCCTTTCAAATGCCCCAGACAATTTGGCCCTCTCTGCTTTCCTGCGGACTCCATCCTCAAAAGCACCTGTTTTCGCTTTCGGCAACCTCATGAGCAAAAAAGACAAACGTCCAGCTTTTGCTGCCACAGCAAAGGTGCCAGCGGGGAAAAGTAATGCTGGTTCTCACTGCCTCCTGGAACCTCTTCAAATGCCCCAGACAATTTGGCCCTCTCTGCTTTCCTGCGGACTCCATCCTCAAAAGCACCTGTTTTCGCTTTCGGCAACCTCATGAGCAAAAAAGACAAACGTCCAGCTTTTGCTGCCACAGCAAAGGTGCCAGCGGGGAAAAGTAATGCTGGTTCTCACTGCCTCCTGGAACTCTTTCAAATGCCACAGACAATTTGGCCCTCTCTGCTTTCCTGCGGACTCCATCCTCAAAAGCACCTGTTTTCGCTTTCGGCAGCCTCCGGAGCAAAAAAGACAAACGTCCAGCTTTTGCTGCCACAGCAAAGGTGCCAGCGGGGAAAAGTAATGCTGGTTCTCACTGCCTCCTGGAACCCTTTCAAATGCCACAGACAATTTGGCCCTCTCTGCTTTCCTGAAAAGTCTATCCTCAAAAGCACCTGTTTTCGCTTTCGGCAGCCTCCGGAGCAAAAAAGACAAACGTCCAGCTTTTGCTGCCACAACAAAGGTGCCAGCGGGGAAAAGTAATGCTGGTTCTCACTGCCTCCTGGAACCCTTTCAAATGCCACAGACAATTTGGCCCTCTCTGCTTTCCTGCGGACTCCATCCTCAAAAGCACCTGTTTTCGCTTTCGGCAACCTCATGAGCAAAAAAGACAAACGTCCAGCTTTTGCTGCCACAGCAAAGGTGCCAGCGGGGAAAAGTAATGCTGGTTCTCACTGCCTCCTGGAACCCTTTCAAATGCCCCAGACAATTTGGCCCTCTCTGCTTTCCTGCGGACTCCATCCTCAAAAGCACCTGTTTTCGCTTTCGGCAACCTCCGGAGCAAAAAAGACAAACGTCCAGCTTTTGCTGCCACAGCAAAGGTGCCAGCGGGGAAAAGTAATGCTGGTTCTCACTGCCTCCTGGAACCCTTTCAAATGCCACAGACAATTTGGCCCTCTCTGCTTTTCTGCGGACTCCATCCTCAAAAGCACCTGTTTTCGCTTTCGGCAGCCTCCGGAGCAAAAAAGACAAACGTCCAGCTTTTGCTGCCACAGCAAAGGTGCCAGCGGGGAAAAGTAATGCTGGTTCTCACTGCCTCCTGGAACCTCTTCAAATGCCCCAGACAATTTGGCCCTCTCTGCTTTCCTGCGGACTCCATCCTCAAAAGCACCTGTTTTCGCTTTTGGCAACCTCCGGAGCAAAAAAGACAAACGTCCAGCTTTTGCTGCCACAGCAAAGGTGCCAGCGGGGAAAAGTAATGCTGGTTCTCACTGCCTCCTGGAACCCTTTCAAATGCCCCAGACAATTTGGCCCTCTCTGCTTTCCTGCGGACTCCATCCTCAAAAGCACCTGTTTTCGCTTTCGGCAACCTCCGGAGCAAAAAAGACAAACGTCCAGCTTTTGCTGCCACAGCAAAGGTGCCAGCGGGGAAAAGTAATGCTGGTTCTCACTGCCTCCTGGAACTCTTTCAAATGCCACAGACAATTTGGCCCTCTCTGCTTTCCTGCGGACTCCATCCTCAAAAGCACCTGTTTTCGCTTTCGGCAGCCTCCGGAGCAAAAAAGACAAACGTCCAGCTTTTGCTGCCACAGCAAAGGTGCCAGCGGGGAAAAGTAATGCTGGTTCTCACTGCCTCCTGGAACTCTTTCAAATGCCACAGACAATTTGGCCCTCTCTGCTTTCCTGAAAAGTCTATCCTCAAAAGCACCTGTTTTCGCTTTCGGCAGCCTCCGGAGCAAAAAAGACAAACGTCCAGCTTTTGCTGCCACAACAAAGGTGCCAGCGGGGAAAAGTAATGCTGGTTCTCACTGCCTCCTGGAACCCTTTCAAATGCCACAGACAATTTGGCCCTCTCTGCTTTCCTGCGGACTCCATCCTCAAAAGCACCTGTTTTCGCTTTCGGCAACCTCCAAAGCAAAAAAGACAAACGTCCAGCTTTTGCTGCCACAGCAAAGGTGCCAGCGGGGAAAAGTAATGCTGGTTCTCACTGCCTCCTGGAACCCTTTCAAATGCCACAGACAATTTGGCCCTCTCTGCTTTCCTGCGGACTCCATCCTCAAAAGCACCTGTTTTCGCTTTCGGCAGCCTCCGGAGCAAAAAAGACAAACGTCCAGCTTTTGCTGCCACAGCAAAGGTGCCAGCGGGGAAAAGTAATGCTGGTTCTCACTGCCTCCTGGAACCCTTTCAAATGCCCCAGACAATTTGGCCCTCTCTGCTTTCCTGCGGACTCCATCCTCAAAAGCACCTGTTTTCGCTTTCGGCAGCCTCCGGAGCAAAAAAGACAAACGTCCAGCTTTTGCTGCCACAGCAAAGGTGCCAGCGGGGAAAAGTAATGCTGGTTCTCACTGCCTCCTGGAACCTCTTCAAATGCCCCAGACAATTTGGCCCTCTCTGCTTTCCTGCGGACTCCATCCTCAAAAGCACCTGTTTTCGCTTTTGGCAACCTCCGGAGCAAAAAAAACAAACGTCCAGCTTTTGCTGCCACAGCAAAGGTGCCAGCGGGGAAAAGTAATGCTGGTTCTCACTGCCTCCTGGAACCCTTTCAAATGCCCCTGACAATTTGGCCCTCTCTGCTTTCCTGCGGACTCTATCCTCAAAAGCGCCTTTTTTCACTTTCGGCGCCCTCCGGTGGTAAAAAGACAAACGTCCAGCTTTTGCTGCCACAGCAAAGGTGCCAGCGGGGAAAAGTAATGCTGGTTATCACTGCCTCCTGGAACTCTTTCAAATGCCCCAGACAATTTGGCCCTCTCTGCTTTCCTGCGGACTCCATCCTCAAAAGCACCTGTTTTCGCTTTCGGCAGCCTCCGGAGCATAAAAGACAAATGTCCAGCTTTTGCTGCCACAGCAAAGGTGCCAGCGGGGAAAAGTAATGCTGGTTCTCACTGCCTCCTGGAACCCTTTCAAATGCCCCAGACAATTTGGCCCTCTCTGCTTTCCTGCGGACTCCATCCTCAAAAGCACCTGTTTTCGCTTTCGGCAGCCTCCGGAGCAAAAAAGACAAACGTCCAGCTTTTGCTGCCACAGCAAAGGTGCCAGCGGGGAAAAGTAATGCTGGTTCTCACTGCCTCCTGGAACCTCTTCAAATGCCCCAGACAATTTGGCCCTCTCTGCTTTCCTGCGGACTCCATCCTCAAAAGCACCTGTTTTCGCTTTCGGCAACCTCCGGAGCAAAAAAGACAAACGTCCAGCTTTTGCTGCCACAGCAAAGGTGCCAGCGGGGAAAAGTAATGCTGGTTCTCACTGCCTCCTGGAACCCTTTCAAATGCCACAGACAATTTGGCCCTCTCTGCTTTCCTGCGGACTCCATCCTCAAAAGCACCTGTTTTCGCTTTCGGCAGCTTTCGGAGCAAAAAAGACAAACGTCCAGCTTTTGCTGCCACAGCAAAGGTGCCAGCGGGGAAAAGTAATGCTGGTTCTCACTGCCTCCTGGAACTCTTTCAAATGCCCCAGACAATTTGGCCCTCTCTGCTTTCCTGAAAAGTCTATCCTCAAAAGCACCTGTTTTCGCTTTCGGCAGCCTCCGGAGCAAAAAAGACAAACGTCCAGCTTTTGCTGCCACAACAAAGGTGCCAGCGGGGAAAAGTAATGCTGGTTCTCACTGCCTCCTGGAACCCTTTCAAATGCCACAGACAATTTGGCCCTCTCTGCTTTCCTGCGGACTCCATCCTCAAAAGCACCTGTTTTCGCTTTCGGCAACCTCATGAGCAAAAAAGACAAACGTCCAGCTTTTGCTGCCACAGCAAAGGTGCCAGCGGGGAAAAGTAATGCTGGTTCTCACTGCCTCCTGGAACCCTTTCAAATGCCCCAGACAATTTGGCCCTCTCTGCTTTCCTGCGGACTCCATCCTCAAAAGCACCTGTTTTCGCTTTCGGCAGCCTCCGGAGCAAAAAAGACAAACGTCCAGCTTTTGCTGCCACAGCAAAGGTGCCAGCGGGGAAAAGTAATGCTGGTTCTCACTGCCTCCTGGAACCCTTTCAAATGCCCCAGACAATTTGGCCCTCTCTGCTTTCCTGCGGACTCCATCCTCAAAAGCACCTGTTTTCGCTTTCGGCAACCTCCGGAGCAAAAAAGACAAACGTCCAGCTTTTGCTGCCACAGCAAAGGTGCCAGCGGGGAAAAGTAATGCTGGTTCTCACTGCCTCCTGGAACCCTTTCAAATGCCACAGACAATTTGGCCCTCTCTGCTTTTCTGCGGACTCCATCCTCAAAAGCACCTGTTTTCGCTTTTGGCAACCTCCGGAGCAAAAAAAACAAACGTCCAGCTTTTGCTGCCACAGCAAAGGTGCCAGCGGGGAAAAGTAATGCTGGTTCTCACTGCCTCCTGGAACCCTTTCAAATGCCCCTGACAATTTGGCCCTCTCTGCTTTCCTGCGGACTCTATCCTCAAAAGCGCCTTTTTTCACTTTCGGCGCCCTCCGGTGGTAAAAAGACAAACGTCCAGCTTTTGCTGCCACAGCAAAGGTGCCAGCGGGGAAAAGTAATGCTGGTTATCACTGCCTCCTGGAACTCTTTCAAATGCCCCAGACAATTTGGCCCTCTCTGCTTTCCTGCGGACTCCATCCTCAAAAGCACCTGTTTTCGCTTTCGGCAGCCTCCGGAGCATAAAAGACAAATGTCCAGCTTTTGCTGCCACAGCAAAGGTGCCAGCGGGGAAAAGTAATGCTGGTTCTCACTGCCTCCTGGAACCCTTTCAAATGCCCCAGACAATTTGGCCCTCTCTGCTTTCCTGCGGACTCCATCCTCAAAAGCACCTGTTTTCGCTTTCGGCAGCCTCCGGAGCAAAAAAGACAAACGTCCAGCTTTTGCTGCCACAGCAAAGGTGCCAGCGGGGAAAAGTAATGCTGGTTCTCACTGCCTCCTGGAACCTCTTCAAATGCCCCAGACAATTTGGCCCTCTCTGCTTTCCTGCGGACTCCATCCTCAAAAGCACCTGTTTTCGCTTTCGGCAACCTCCGGAGCAAAAAAGACAAACGTCCAGCTTTTGCTGCCACAGCAAAGGTGCCAGCGGGGAAAAGTAATGCTGGTTCTCACTGCCTCCTGGAACCCTTTCAAATGCCACAGACAATTTGGCCCTCTCTGCTTTCCTGCGGACTCCATCCTCAAAAGCACCTGTTTTCGCTTTCGGCAGCTTTCGGAGCAAAAAAGACAAACGTCCAGCTTTTGCTGCCACAGCAAAGGTGCCAGCGGGGAAAAGTAATGCTGGTTCTCACTGCCTCCTGGAACTCTTTCAAATGCCCCAGACAATTTGGCCCTCTCTGCTTTCCTGAAAAGTCTATCCTCAAAAGCACCTGTTTTCGCTTTCGGCAGCCTCCGGAGCAAAAAAGACAAACGTCCAGCTTTTGCTGCCACAACAAAGGTGCCAGCGGGGAAAAGTAATGCTGGTTCTCACTGCCTCCTGGAACCCTTTCAAATGCCACAGACAATTTGGCCCTCTCTGCTTTCCTGCGGACTCCATCCTCAAAAGCACCTGTTTTCGCTTTCGGCAACCTCATGAGCAAAAAAGACAAACGTCCAGCTTTTGCTGCCACAGCAAAGGTGCCAGCGGGGAAAAGTAATGCTGGTTCTCACTGCCTCCTGGAACCCTTTCAAATGCCCCAGACAATTTGGCCCTCTCTGCTTTCCTGCGGACTCCATCCTCAAAAGCACCTGTTTTCGCTTTCGGCAGCCTCCGGAGCAAAAAAGACAAACGTCCAGCTTTTGCTGCCACAGCAAAGGTGCCAGCGGGGAAAAGTAATGCTGGTTCTCACTGCCTCCTGGAACCCTTTCAAATGCCCCAGACAATTTGGCCCTCTCTGCTTTCCTGCGGACTCTATCCTCAAAAGCACCTGTTTTCGCTTTCGGCAACCTCCGGAGCAAAAAAGACAAACGTCCAGCTTTTGCTGCCACAGCAAAGGTGCCAGCGGGGAAAAGTAATGCTGGTTCTCACTGCCTCCTGGAACCCTTTCAAATGCCACAGACAATTTGGCCCTCTCTGCTTTTCTGCGGACTCCATCCTCAAAAGCACTTGTTTTCGCTTTCGGCAGCCTCCGGAGCAAAAAAGACAAACGTCCAGCTTTTGCTGCCACAGCAAAGGTGCCAGCGGGGAAAAGTAATGCTGGTTCTCACTGCCTCCTGGAACCTCTTCAAATGCCCCAGACAATTTGGCCCTCTCTGCTTTCCTGCGGACTCCATCCTCAAAAGCACCTGTTTTCGCTTTCGGCAACCTCCGGAGCAAAAAAGACAAACGTCCAGCTTTTGCTGCCACAGCAAAGGTGCCAGTGGGGAAAAGTAATGCTGGTTCTCACTGCCTCCTGGAACCCTTTCAAATGCCCCAGACAATTTGGCCCTCTCTGCTTTCCTGCGGACTCCATCCTCAAAAGCACCTGTTTTCGCTTTCGGCAACCTCATGAGCAAAAAAGACAAACGTCCAGCTTTTGCTGCCACAGCAAAGGTGCCAGCGGGGAAAAGTAATGCTGGTTCTCACTGCCTCCTGGAACCCTTTCAAATGCCACAGACAATTTGGCCCTCTCTGCTTTTCTGCGGACTCCATCCTCAAAAGCACCTGTTTTCGCTTTCGGCAGCCTCCGGAGCAAAAAAGACAAACGTCCAGCTTTTGCTGCCACAGCAAAGGTGCCAGCGGGGAAAAGTAATGCTGGTTCTCACTGCCTCCTGGAACCTCTTCAAATGCCCCAGACAATTTGGCCCTCTCTGCTTTCCTGCGGACTCCATCCTCAAAAGCACCTGTTTTCGCTTTTGGCAACCTCCGGAGCAAAAAAGACAAACGTCCAGCTTTTGCTGCCACAGCAAAGGTGCCAGCGGGGAAAAGTAATGCTGGTTCTCACTGCCTCCTGGAACCCTTTCAAATGCCCCAGACAATTTGGCCCTCTCTGCTTTCCTGCGGACTCTATCCTCAAAAGCGCCTTTTTTCACTTTCGGCGCCCTCCGGTGGTAAAAAGACAAACGTCCAGGTTTTGCTGCCACAGCAAAGGTGCCAGCGGGGAAAAGTGATGCTGGTTCTCACTGCCTCCTGGAACTCTTTCAAATGCCACAGACAATTTGGCCCTCTCTGCTTTCCTGCGGACTCCATCCTCAAAAGCACCTGTTTTCGCTTTCGGCAGCCTCCGGAGCAAAAAAGACAAACGTCCAGCTTTTGCTGCCACAGCAAAGGTGCCAGCGGGGAAAAGTAATGCTGGTTCTCACTGCCTCCTGGAACCTGTTCAAATGCCCCAGACAATTTGGCCCTCTCTGCTTTCCTGCGGACTCCATCCTCAAAAGCACCTGTTTTCGCTTTCGGCAGCCTCCGGAGCAAAAAAGACAAACGTCCAGCTTTTGCTGCCACAGCAAAGGTGCCAGCGGGGAAAAGTAATGCTGGTTCTCACTGCCTCCTGGAACCTCTTCAAATGCCCCAGACAATTTGGCCCTCTCTGCTTTCCTGCGGACTCCATCCTCAAAAGCACCTGTTTTCGCTTTCGGCAACCTCATGAGCAAAAAAGACAAACGTCCAGCTTTTGCTGCCACAGCAAAGGTGCCAGCGGGGAAAAGTAATGCTGGTTCTCACTGCCTCCTGGAACTCTTTCAAATGCCCCAGACAATTTGGCCCTCTCTGCTTTCCTGAAAAGTCTATCCTCAAAAGCACCTGTTTTCGCTTTCGGCAGCCTCCGGAGCAAAAAAGACAAACGTCCAGCTTTTGCTGCCACAACAAAGGTGCCAGCGGGGAAAAGTAATGCTGGTTCTCACTGCCTCCTGGAACCCTTTCAAATGCCCCAGACAATTTGGCCCTCTCTGCTTTCCTGCGGACTCCATCCTCAAAAGCACCTGTTTTCGCTTTCGGCAGCCTCCGGAGCAAAAAAGACAAACGTCCAGCTTTTGCTGCCACAGCAAAGGTGCCAGCGGGGAAAAGTAATGCTGGTTCTCACTGCCTCCTGGAACCTCTTCAAATGCCCCAGACAATTTGGCCCTCTCTGCTTTCCTGCGGACTCCATCCTCAAAAGCACCTGTTTTCGCTTTCGGCAACCTCCGGAGCAAAAAAGACAAACGTCCAGCTTTTGCTGCCACAGCAAAGGTGCCAGCGGGGAAAAGTAATGCTGGTTCTCACTGCCTCCTGGAACCCTTTCAAATGCCACAGACAATTTGGCCCTCTCTGCTTTCCTGCGGACTCCATCCTCAAAAGCACCTGTTTTCGCTTTCGGCAGCCTCCGGAGCAAAAAAGACAAACGTCCAGCTTTTGCTGCCACAGCAAAGGTGCCAGCGGGGAAAAGTAATGCTGGTTCTCACTGCCTCCTGGAACTCTTTCAAATGCCCCAGACAATTTGGCCCTCTCTGCTTTCCTGAAAAGTCTATCCTCAAAAGCACCTGTTTTCGCTTTCGGCAGCCTCCGGAGCAAAAAAGACAAACGTCCAGCTTTTGCTGCCACAGCAAAGGTGCCAGCGGGGAAAAGTAATGCTGGTTCTCACTGCCTCCTGGAACCCTTTCAAATGCCACAGACAATTTGGCCCTCTCTGCTTTCCTGCGGACTCCATCCTCAAAAGCACCTGTTTTCGCTTTCGGCAGCCTCCGGAGCAAAAAAGACAAACGTCCAGCTTTTGCTGCCACAGCAAAGGTGCCAGCGGGGAAAAGTAATGCTGGTTCTCACTGCCTCCTGGAACCCTTTCAAATGCCCCAGACAATTTGGCCCTCTCTGCTTTCCTGCGGACTCCATCCTCAAAAGCACCTGTTTTCGCTTTCGGCAACCTCCGGAGCAAAAAAGACAAACGTCCAGCTTTTGCTGCCACAGCAAAGGTGCCAGCGGGGAAAAGTAATGCTGGTTCTCACTGCCTCCTGGAACCCTTTCAAATGCCACAGACAATTTGGCCCTCTCTGCTTTTCTGCGGACTCCATCCTCAAAAGCACTTGTTTTCGCTTTCGGCAGCCTCCGGAGCAAAAAAGACAAACGTCCAGCTTTTGCTGCAACAGCAAAGGTGCCAGCGGGGAAAAGTAATGCTGGTTCTCACTGCCTCCTGGAACCCTTTCAAATGCCCCAGACAATTTGGCCCTCTCTGCTTTCCTGAAAAGTCTATCCTCAAAAGCACCTGTTTTCGCTTTCGGCAGCCTCCGGAGCAAAAAAGACAAACGTCCAGCTTTTGCTGCCACAACAAAGGTGCCAGCGGGGAAAAGTAATGCTGGTTCTCACTGCCTCCTGGAACCCTTTCAAATGCCCCAGACAATTTGGCCCTCTCTGCTTTCCTGCGGACTCCATCCTCAAAAGCACCTGTTTTCGCTTTCGGCAACCTCATGAGCAAAAAAGACAAACGTCCAGCTTTTGCTGCCACAGCAAAGGTGCCAGCGGGGAAAAGTAATGCTGGTTCTCACTGCCTCCTGGAACCTCTTCAAATGCCCCAGACAATTTGGCCCTCTCTGCTTTCCTGCGGACTCCATCCTCAAAAGCACCTGTTTTCGCTTTTGGCAACCTCCGGAGCAAAAAAGACAAACGTCCAGCTTTTGCTGCCACAGCAAAGGTGCCAGCGGGGAAAAGTAATGCTGGTTCTCACTGCCTCCTGGAACCCTTTCAAATGCCCCAGACAATTTGGCCCTCTCTGCTTTCCTGCGGACTCCATCCTCAAAAGCACCTGTTTTCGCTTTCGGCAACCTCATGAGCAAAAAAGACAAACGTCCAGCTTTTGCTGCCACAGCAAAGGTGCCAGCGGGGAAAAGTAATGCTGGTTCTCACTGCCTCCTGGAACCCTTTCAAATGCCACAGACAATTTGGCCCTCTCTGCTTTCCTGTGGACTCCATCCTCAAAAGCACCTGTTTTCGCTTTCGGCAGCCTCCGGAGCAAAAAAGACAAACGTCCAGCTTTTGCTGCCACAGCAAAGGTGCCAGCGGGGAAAAGTAATGCTGGTTCTCACTGCCTCCTGGAACCTCTTCAAATGTCCCAGACAATTTGGCCCTCTCTGCTTTCCTGCGGACTCCATCCTCAAAAGCACCTGTTTTCGCTTTTGGCAACCTCCGGAGCAAAAAAGACAAACGTCCAGCTTTTGCTGCCACAGCAAAGGTGCCAGCGGGGAAAAGTAATGCTGGTTCTAAATGCCTCCTGGAACCCTTTCAAATGCCCCAGACAATTTGGCCCTCTCTGCTTTCCTGCGGACTCTATCCTCAAAAGCGCCTTTTTTCACTTTCGGCGCCCTCCGGTGGTAAAAAGACAAACGTCCAGGTTTTGCTGCCACAGCAAAGGTGCCAGCGGGGAAAAGTGATGCTGGTTCTCACTGCCTCCTGGAACTCTTTCAAATGCCACAGACAATTTGGCCCTCTCTGCTTTCCTGCGGACTCCATCCTCAAAAGCACCTATTTTCGCTTTCGGCAGCCTCCGGAGCAAAAAAGACAAACGTCCAGCTTTTGCTGCCACAGCAAAGGTGCCAGCGGGGAAAAGTAATGCTGGTTCTCACTGCCTCCTGGAACCCTTTCAAATGCCACAGACAATTTGGCCCTCTCTGCTTTCCTGCGGACTCCATCCTCAAAAGCACCTGTTTTCGCTTTCGGCAGCCTCCGGAGCAAAAAAGACAAACGTCCAGCTTTTGCTGCCACAGCAAAGGTGCCAGCGGGGAAAAGTAATGCTGGTTCTCACTGCCTCCTGGAACCTGTTCAAATGCCCCAGACAATTTGGCCCTCTCTGCTTTCCTGCGGACTCCATCCTCAAAAGCACCTGTTTTCGCTTTCGGCAGCCTCCGGAGCAAAAAAGACAAACGTCCAGCTTTTGCTGCCACAGCAAAGGTGCCAGCGGGGAAAAGTAATGCTGGTTCTCACTGCCTCCTGGAACCTCTTCAAATGCCCCAGACAATTTGGCCCTCTCTGCTTTCCTGCGGACTCCATCCTCAAAAGCACCTGTTTTCGCTTTCGGCAACCTCATGAGCAAAAAAGACAAACGTCCAGCTTTTGCTGCCACAGCAAAGGTGCCAGCGGGGAAAAGTAATGCTGGTTCTCACTGCCTCCTGGAACTCTTTCAAATGCCCCAGACAATTTGGCCCTCTCTGCTTTCCTGAAAAGTCTATCCTCAAAAGCACCTGTTTTCGCTTTCGGCAGCCTCCGGAGCAAAAAAGACAAACGTCCAGCTTTTGCTGCCACAACAAAGGTGCCAGCGGGGAAAAGTAATGCTGGTTCTCACTGCCTCCTGGAACCCTTTCAAATGCCACAGACAATTTGGCCCTCTCTGCTTTCCTGCGGACTCCATCCTCAAAAGCACCTGTTTTCGCTTTCGGCAACCTCATGAGCAAAAAAGACAAACGTCCAGCTTTTGCTGCCACAGCAAAGGTGCCAGCGGGGAAAAGTAATGCTGGTTCTCACTGCCTCCTGGAACCCTTTCAAATGCCACAGACAATTTGGCCCTCTCTGCTTTCCTGCGGACTCCATCCTCAAAAGCACCTGTTTTCGCTTTCGGCAGCCTCCGGAGCAAAAAAGACAAACGTCCAGCTTTTGCTGCCACAGCAAAGGTGCCAGCGGGGAAAAGTAATGCTGGTTCTCACTGCCTCCTGGAACCCTTTCAAATGCCCCAGACAATTTGGCCCTCTCTGCTTTCCTGCGGACTCCATCCTCAAAAGCACCTGTTTTCGCTTTCGGCAACCTCCGGAGCAAAAAAGACAAACGTCCAGCTTTTGCTGCCACAGCAAAGGTGCCAGCGGGGAAAAGTAATGCTGGTTCTCACTGCCTCCTGGAACCCTTTCAAATGCCACAGACAATTTGGCCCTCTCTGCTTTCCTGCGGACTCTATCCTCAAAAGCGCCTTTTTTCACTTTCGGCGCCCTCCGGTGGTAAAAAGAAAAACGTCCAGGTTTTGCTGCCACAGCAAAGGTGCCAGCGGGGAAAAGTGATGCTGGTTCTCACTGCCTCCTGGAACTCTTTCAAATGCCACAGACAATTTGGCCCTCTCTGCTTTCCTGCGGACTCCATCCTCAAAAGCACCTGTTTTCGCTTTCGGCAGCCTCCGGAGCAAAAAAGACAAACGTCCAGCTTTTGCTGCCACAGCAAAGGTGCCAGCGGGGAAAAGTAATGCTGGTTCTCACTGCCTCCTGGAACCCTTTCAAATGCCACAGACAATTTGGCCCTCTCTGCTTTCCTGCGGACTCCATCCTCAAAAGCACCTGTTTTCGCTTTCGGCAGCCTCCGGAGCAAAAAAGACAAACGTCCAGCTTTTGCTGCCACAGCAAAGGTGCCAGCGGGGAAAAGTAATGCTGGTTCTCACTGCCTCCTGGAACCTGTTCAAATGCCCCAGACAATTTGGCCCTCTCTGCTTTCCTGCGGACTCCATCCTCAAAAGCACCTGTTTTCGCTTTCGGCAGCCTCCGGAGCAAAAAAGACAAACGTCCAGCTTTTGCTGCCACAGCAAAGGTGCCAGCGGGGAAAAGTAATGCTGGTTCTCACTGCCTCCTGGAACCTCTTCAAATGCCCCAGACAATTTGGCCCTCTCTGCTTTCCTGCGGACTCCATCCTCAAAAGCACCTGTTTTCGCTTTCGGCAGCCTCCGGAGCAAAAAAGACAAACGTCCAGCTTTTGCTGCCACAGCAAAGGTGCCAGCGGGGAAAAGTAATGCTGGTTCTCACTGCCTCCTGGAACCCTTTCAAATGCCACAGACAATTTGGCCCTCTCTGCTTTCCTGCGGACTCCATCCTCAAAAGCACCTGTTTTCGCTTTCGGCAGCCTCCGGAGCAAAAAAGACAAACGTCCAGCTTTTGCTGCCACAGCAAAGGTGCCAGCGGGGAAAAGTAATGCTGGTTCTCACTGCCTCCTGGAACCCTTTCAAATGCCCCAGACAATTTGGCCCTCTCTGCTTTCCTGAAAAGTCTATCCTCAAAAGCACCTGTTTTCGCTTTCGGCAGCCTCCGGAGCAAAAAAGACAAACGTCCAGCTTTTGCTGCCACAACAAAGGTGCCAGCGGGGAAAAGTAATGCTGGTTCTCACTGCCTCCTGGAACCCTTTCAAATGCCACAGACAATTTGGCCCTCTCTGCTTTCCTGCGGACTCCATCCTCAAAAGCACCTGTTTTCGCTTTCGGCAACCTCATGAGCAAAAAAGACAAACGTCCAGCTTTTGCTGCCACAGCAAAGGTGCCAGCGGGGAAAAGTAATGCTGGTTCTCACTGCCTCCTGGAACCCTTTCAAATGCCACAGACAATTTGGCCCTCTCTGCTTTCCTGCGGACTCCATCCTCAAAAGCACCTGTTTTCGCTTTCGGCAGCCTCCGGAGCAAAAAAGACAAACGTCCAGCTTTTGCTGCCACAGCAAAGGTGCCAGCGGGGAAAAGTAATGCTGGTTCTCACTGCCTCCTGGAACCCTTTCAAATGCCCCAGACAATTTGGCCCTCTCTGCTTTCCTGCGGACTCCATCCTCAAAAGCACCTGTTTTCGCTTTCGGCAACCTCCGGAGCAAAAAAGACAAACGTCCAGCTTTTGCTGCCACAGCAAAGGTGCCAGCGGGGAAAAGTAATGCTGGTTCTCACTGCCTCCTGGAACCCTTTCAAATGCCACAGACAATTTGGCCCTCTCTGCTTTTCTGCGGACTCCATCCTCAAAAGCACCTGTTTTCGCTTTCGGCAGCCTCCGGAGCAAAAAAGACAAACGTCCAGCTTTTGCTGCCACAGCAAAGGTGCCAGCGGGGAAAAGTAATGCTGGTTCTCACTGCCTCCTGGAACCTCTTCAAATGCCCCAGACAATTTGGCCCTCTCTGCTTTCCTGCGGACTCCATCCTCAAAAGCACCTGTTTTCGCTTTTGGCAACCTCCGGAGCAAAAAAGACAAACGTCCAGCTTTTGCTGCCACAGCAAAGGTGCCAGCGGGGAAAAGTAATGCTGGTTCTCACTGCCTCCTGGAACCCTTTCAAATGCCCCAGACAATTTGGCCCTCTCTGCTTTCCTGCGGACTCCATCCTCAAAAGCACCTGTTTTCGCTTTCGGCAACCTCCGGAGCAAAAAAGACAAACGTCCAGCTTTTGCTGCCACAGCAAAGGTGCCAGCGGGGAAAAGTAATGCTGGTTCTCACTGCCTCCTGGAACTCTTTCAAATGCCACAGACAATTTGGCCCTCTCTGCTTTCCTGCGGACTCCATCCTCAAAAGCACCTGTTTTCGCTTTCGGCAGCCTCCGGAGCAAAAAAGACAAACGTCCAGCTTTTGCTGCCACAGCAAAGGTGCCAGCGGGGAAAAGTAATGCTGGTTCTCACTGCCTCCTGGAACCCTTTCAAATGCCCCAGACAATTTGGCCCTCTCTGCTTTCCTGAAAAGTCTATCCTCAAAAGCACCTGTTTTCGTTTTCGGCAGCCTCCGGAGCAAAAAAGACAAACGTCCAGCTTTTGCTTCCACAACAAAGGTGCCAGCGGGGAAAAGTAATGCTGGTTCTCACTGCCTCCTGGAACCCTTTAAAATGCCACAGACAATTTGGCCCTCTCTGCTTTCCTGCGGACTCCATCCTCAAAAGCACCTGTTTTCGCTTTCGGCAACCTCCAAAGCAAAAAAGACAAACGTCCAGCTTTTGCTGCCACAGCAAAGGTGCCAGCGGGGAAAAGTAATGCTGGTTCTCACTGCCTCCTGGAACCCTTTCAAATGCCACAGACAATTTGGCCCTCTCTGCTTTCCTGCGGACTCCATCCTCAAAAGCACCTGTTTTCGCTTTCGGCAGCCTCCGGAGCAAAAAAGACAAACGTCCAGCTTTTGCTGCCACAGCAAAGGTGCCAGCGGGGAAAAGTAATGCTGGTTCTCACTGCCTCCTGGAACCCTTTCAAATGCCCCAGACAATTTGGCCCTCTCTGCTTTCCTGCGGACTCCATCCTCAAAAGCACCTGTTTTCGCTTTCGGCAGCCTCCGGAGCAAAAAAGACAAACGTCCAGCTTTTGCTGCCACAGCAAAGGTGCCAGCGGGGAAAAGTAATGCTGGTTCTCACTGCCTCCTGGAACCTCTTCAAATGCCCCAGACAATTTGGCCCTCTCTGCTTTCCTGCGGACTCCATCCTCAAAAGCACCTGTTTTCGCTTTCGGCAACCTCCGGAGCAAAAAAGACAAACGTCCAGCTTTTGCTGCCACAGCAAAGGTGCCAGCGGGGAAAAGTAATGCTGGTTCTCACTGCCTCCTGGAACCCTTTCAAATGCCCCTGACAATTTGGCCCTCTCTGCTTTCCTGCGGACTCTATCCTCAAAAGCGCCTTTTTTCACTTTCGGCGCCCTCCGGTGGTAAAAAGACAAACGTCCAGCTTTTGCTGCCACAGCAAAGGTGCCAGCGGGGAAAAGTAATGCTGGTTATCACTGCCTCCTGGAACTCTTTCAAATGCCCCAGACAATTTGGCCCTCTCTGCTTTCCTGCGGACTCCATCCTCAAAAGCACCTGTTTTCGCTTTCGGCAGCCTCCGGAGCATAAAAGACAAATGTCCAGCTTTTGCTGCCACAGCAAAGGTGCCAGCGGGGAAAAGTAATGCTGGTTCTCACTGCCTCCTGGAACCCTTTCAAATGCCCCAGACAATTTGGCCCTCTCTGCTTTCCTGCGGACTCCATCCTCAAAAGCACCTGTTTTCGCTTTCGGCAGCCTCCGGAGCAAAAAAGACAAACGTCCAGCTTTTGCTGCCACAGCAAAGGTGCCAGCGGGGAAAAGTAATGCTGGTTCTCACTGCCTCCTGGAACCTCTTCAAATGCCCCAGACAATTTGGCCCTCTCTGCTTTCCTGCGGACTCCATCCTCAAAAGCACCTGTTTTCGCTTTCGGCAGCCTCCGGAGCAAAAAAGACAAACGTCCAGCTTTTGCTGCCACAGCAAAGGTGCCAGCGGGGAAAAGTAATGCTGGTTCTCACTGCCTCCTGGAACCCTTTCAAATGCCACAGACAATTTGGCCCTCTCTGCTTTCCTGCGGACTCCATCCTCAAAAGCACCTGTTTTCGCTTTCGGCAGCCTCCGGAGCAAAAAAGACAAACGTCCAGCTTTTGCTGCCACAGCAAAGGTGCCAGCGGGGAAAAGTGATGCTGGTTCTCACTGCCTCCTGGAACCCTTTCAAATGCCCCAGACAATTAAGCCCTCTCTGCTTTCCTGCGGACTCCATCCTCAAAAGCACCTGTTTTCGCTTTCGGCAGCCTCCGGAGCATAAAAGACAAATGTCCAGCTTTTGCTGCCACAGCAAAGGTGCCAGCGGGGAAAAGTAATGCTGGTTCTCACTGCCTCCTGGAACCTGTTCAAATGCCCCAGACAATTTGGCCCTCTCTGCTTTCCTGCGGACTCTATCCTCAAAAGCGCCTTTTTTCACTTTCGGCGCCCTCCGGTGGTAAAAAGACAAACGTCCAGCTTTTGCTGCCACAGCAAAGGTGCCAGAGGGGAAAAGTAATGCTGGTTCTCACTGCCTCCTGGAACTCTTTCAAATGCCACAGACAATTTGGCCCTCTCTGCTTTCCTGCGGACTCCATCCTCAAAAGCACCTGTTTTCGCTTTCGGCAACCTCCGGAGCAAAAAAGACAAACGTCCAGCTTTTGCTGCCACAGCAAAGGTGCCAGCAGGGAAAAGTAATGCTGGTTCTCACTGCCTCCTGGAACCTGTTCAAATGCCCCAGACAATTTGGCCCTCTCTGCTTTCCTGCGGACTCCATCCTCAAAAGCACCTGTTTTCGCTTTCGGCAGCCTCCGGAGCAAAAAAGACAAACGTCCAGCTTTTGCTGCCACAGCAAAGGTGCCAGCGGGGAAAAGTAAAGCTGGTTCTCACTGCCTCCTGGAACCCTTTCAAATGCCCCAGACAATTAAGCCCTCTCTGCTTTCCTGCGGACTCTATCCTCAAAAGCGCCTTTTTTCACTTTCGGCGCCCTCTGGTCGTAAAAAGACTAACGTCCAGCTTTTGCTGCCACAGCAAAGGTGCCAGCGGGGAAAAGTAATGCTGGTTCTCACTGCCTCCTGGAACTCTTTCAAATGCCACAGACAATTTGGCCCTCTCTGCTTTCCTGCGGACTCCATCCTCAAAAGCACCTATGTTCGCTTTCGGCAGCCTCCGGAGCAACAAAGACAAACGTCCAGCTTTTGCTGCCACAGCAAAGGTGCCAGCGGGGAAAAGTAATGCTGGTTCTCACTGCCTCCTGGAACCCTTTCAAATGCCACAGACAATTTGGCCCTCTCTGCTTTCCTGCGGACTCTATCCTCAAAAGCGCCTTTTTTCACTTTCGGCGCCCTCCGGTGGTAAAAAGACAAACGTCCAGCTTTTGCTGCCACAGCAAAGGTGCCAGAGGGGAAAAGTAATGCTGGTTCTCACTGCCTCCTGGAACTCTTTCAAATGCCCCAGACAATTTGGCCCTCTCTGCTTTCCTGCGGACTCCATCCTCAAAAGCACCTGTTTTCGCTTTCGGCAACCTCCGGAGCAAAAAAGACAAACGTCCAGCTTTTGCTGCCACAGCAAAGGTGCCAGCAGGGAAAAGTAATGCTGGTTCTCACTGCCTCCTGGAACCTGTTCAAATGCCCCAGACAATTTGGCCCTCTCTGCTTTCCTGCGGACTCCATCCTCAAAAGCACCTGTTTTCGCTTTCGGCAGCCTCCGGAGCAAAAAAGACAAACGTCCAGCTTTTGCTGCCACAGCAAAGGTGCCAGCGGGGAAAAGTAAAGCTGGTTCTCACTGCCTCCTGGAACCCTTTCAAATGCCCCAGACAATTAAGCCCTCTCTGCTTTCCTGCGGACTCTATCCTCAAAAGCGCCTTTTTTCACTTTCGGCGCCCTCTGGTCGTAAAAAGACTAACGTCCAGCTTTTGCTGCCACAGCAAAGGTGCCAGCGGGGAAAAGTAATGCTGGTTCTCACTGCCTCCTGGAACTCTTTCAAATGCCACAGACAATTTGGCCCTCTCTGCTTTCCTGCGGACTCCATCCTCAAAAGCACCTATGTTCGCTTTCGGCAGCCTCCGGAGCAACAAAGACAAACGTCCAGCTTTTGCTGCCACAGCAAAGGTGCCAGCGGGGAAAAGTAATGCTGGTTCTCACTGCCTCCTGGAACCCTTTCAAATGCCACAGACAATTTGGCCCTCTCTGCTTTCCTGTGGACTCCATCCTCAAAAGCACCTGTTTTCGCTTTCGGCAGCCTCCGGAGCAAAAAAGACAAACGTCCAGCTTTTGCTGCCACAGCAAAGGTGCCAGCGGGGAAAAGTAATGCTGGTTCTCACTGCCTCCTGGAACCCTTTCAAATGCCCCAGAAAATTAAGCCCTCTCTGCTTTCCTGCGGACTCTATCCTCAAAAGCGCCTTTTTTCACTTTCGGCGCACTCCGGTGGTAAAAAGACAAACGTCCAGCTTTTGCTGCCACAGCAAAGGTGCCAGCGGGGAAAAGTGATGCTGGTTCTCACTGCCTCCTGGAACTCTTTCAAATGCCCCAGACAATTTGGCCCTCTCTGCTTTCCTGCGGACTCCATCCTCAAAAGCACCTGTTTTCGCTTTCGGCAGCCTCCGGAGCAAAAAAGACAAACGTCCAGCCTTTGATGCCACAACAAAGGTGCCAGCGGGGAAAAGTAATGCTGGTTCTCACTGCCTCCTGGAACCCTTTCAAATGCCACAGACAATTTGGCCCTCTCTGCTTTTCTGCGGACTCCATCCTCAAAAGCACCTGTTTTCGCTTTCGGCAGCCTCCGGAGCAAAAAAGACAAACGTCCAGCCTTTCCTGCCACAACAAAGGTGCCAGCGGGGAAAAGTAATGCTGGTTCTCACTGCCTCCTGGAACCCTTTCAAATGCCCCAGACAATTTGGCCCTCTCTGCTTTCCTGCGGACTCCATCCTCAAAAGCACCTGTTTTCGCTTTTGGCAACCTCCGGAGCAAAAAAGACAAACGTCCAGCTTTTGCTGCCACAGCAAAGGTGCCAGCGGGGAAAAGTAATGCTGGTTCTCACTGCCTCCTGGAACCTGTTCAAATGCCCCAGACAATTTGGCCCTCTCTGCTTTCCTGCGGACTCCATCCTCAAAAGCACCTGTTTTCGCTTTCGGCAGCCTCCGGAGCAAAAAAGACAAACGTCCAGCTTTTGCTGCCACAGCAAAGGTGCCAGCGGGGAAAAGTAATGCTGGTTCTCACTGCCTCCTGGAACCTCTTCAAATGCCACAGACAATTTGGCCCTCTCTGCTTTCCTGCGGACTCCATCCTCAAAAGCACCTGTTTTCGCTTTTGGCAACCTCCGGAGCAAAAAAGACAAACGTCCAGCTTTTGCTGCCACAGCATAGGTGCCAGCGGGGAAAAGTAATGCTGGTTCTCACTGCCTCCTGGAACCCTTTCAAATGCCCCTGACAATTTGGCCCTCTCTGCTTTCCTGCGGACTCTATCCTCAAAAGCGCCTTTTTTCACTTTCGGCGCCCTCCGGTGGTAAAAAGACAAACGTCCAGCTTTTGCTGCCACAGCAAAGGTGCCAGAGGGGAAAAGTAATGCTGGTTCTCACTGCCTCCTGGAACTCTTTCAAATGCCACAGACAATTTGGCCCTCTCTGCTTTCCTGCGGACTCCATCCTCAAAAGCACCTGTTTTCGCTTTCGGCAACCTCCGGAGCAAAAAAGACAAACGTCCAGCTTTTGCTGCCACAGCAAAGGTGCCAGCGGGGAAAAGTAATGCTGGTTCTCACTGCCTCCTGGAACCTGTTCAAATGCCCCAGACAATTTGGCCCTCTCTGCTTTCCTGCGGACTCCATCCTCAAAAGCACCTGTTTTCGCTTTCGGCAGCCTCCGGAGCAAAAAAGACAAACGTCCAGCTTTTGCTGCCACAGCAAAGGTGCCAGCGGGGAAAAGTAAAGCTGGTTCTCACTGCCTCCTGGAACCCTTTCAAATGCCCCAGACAATTAAGCCCTCTCTGCTTTCCTGCGGACTCTATCCTCAAAAGCGCCTTTTTTCACTTTCGGCGCCCTCTGGTCGTAAAAAGACAAACGTCCAGCTTTTGCTGCCACAGCAAAGGTGCCAGCGGGGAAAAGTAATGCTGGTTCTCACTGCCTCCTGGAACTCTTTCAAATGCCACAGACAATTTGGCCCTCTCTGCTTTCCTGCGGACTCCATCCTCAAAAGCACCTATGTTCGCTTTCGGCAGCCTCCGGAGCAACAAAGACAAACGTCCAGCTTTTGCTGCCACAGCAAAGGTGCCAGCGGGGAAAAGTGATGCTGGTTCTCACTGCCTCCTGGAACCCTTTCAAATGCCACAGACAATTTGGCCCTCTCTGCTTTCCTGTGGACTCCATCCTCAAAAGCACCTGTTTTCGCTTTCGGCAGCCTCCGGAGCAAAAAAGACAAACGTCCAGCTTTTGCTGCCACAGCAAAGGTGCCAGCGGGGAAAAGTAATGCTGGTTCTCACTGCCTCCTGGAACCCTTTCAAATGCCCCAGACAATTTGGCCCTCTCTGCTTTCCTGCGGACTCCATCCTCAAAAGCACCTGTTTTCGCTTTCGGCAGCCTCCGGAGCAAAAAAGACAAACGTCCAGCTTTTGCTGCCACAGCAAAGGTGCCAGCGGGGAAAAGTAATGCTGGTTCTCACTGCCTCCTGGAACCCTTTCAAATGCCCCAGACAATTAAGCCCTCTCTGCTTTCCTGCGGACTCTATCCTCAAAAGCGCCTTTTTTCACTTTCGGCGCACTCCGGTGGTAAAAAGACAAACGTCCAGCTTTTGCTGCCACAGCAAAGGTGCCAGCGGGGAAAAGTGATGCTGGTTCTCACTGCCTCCTGGAACTCTTTCAAATGCCCCAGACAATTTGGCCCTCTCTGCTTTCCTGCGGACTCCATCCTCAAAAGCACCTGTTTTCGCTTTCGGCAGCCTCCGGAGCAAAAAAGACAAACGTCCAGCCTTTGATGCCACAACAAAGGTGCCAGCGGGGAAAAGTAATGCTGGTTCTCACTGCCTCCTGGAACCCTTTCAAATGCCCCAGACAATTTGGCCCTCTCTGCTTTCCTGCGGACTCTATCCTCAAAAGCACCTGTTTTCGCTTTCGGCAGCCTCCGGAGCAAAAAAGACAAACGTCCAGCTTTTGCTGCCACAGCAAAGGTGCCAGCGGGGAAAAGTAATGCTGGTTCTCACTACCTCCTTGAACCCTTTCAAATGCCACAGACAATTTGGCCCTCTCTGCTTTCCTGCGGACTCCATCCTCAAAAGCACCTGTTTTCGCTTTTGGCAACCTCCGGAGCAAAAAAGACAAACGTCCAGCTTTTGCTGCCACAGCAAAGGTGCCAGCGGGGAAAAGTAATGCTGGTTCTCACTGCCTCCTGGAACCCTTTCAAATGCCCCTGACAATTTGGCCCTCTCTGCTTTCCTGCGGACTCTATCCTCAAAAGCGCCTTTTTTCACTTTCGGCGCCCTCCGGTGGTAAAAAGACAAACGTCCAGCTTTTGCTGCCACAGCAAAGGTGCCAGCAGGGAAAAGTAATGCTGGTTCTCACTCCCTCCTGGAACTCTTTCAAATGCCACAGACAATTTGGCCCTCTCTGCTTTCCTGTGGACTCCATCCTCAAAAGCACCTGTTTTCGCTTTCGGCAACCTCCGGAGCAAAAAAGACAAACGTCCAGCTTTTGCTGCCACAGCAAAGGTGCCAGCGGGGAAAAGTAATGCTGGTTCTCACTGCCTCCTGGAACCTGTTCAAATGCCTCAGACAATTTGGCCCTCTCTGCTTTCCTGCGGACTCCATCCTCAAAAGCACCTGTTTTCGCTTTCGGCAGCCTCCGGAGCAAAAAAGACAAACGTCCAGCTTTTGCTGCCACAGCAAAGGTGCCAGCGGGGAAAAGTAATGCTGGTTCTCACTGCCTCCTGGAACCCTTTCAAATGCCACAGACAATTAAGCCCTCTCTGCTTTCCTGCGGACTCTATCCTCAAAAGCGCCTTTTTTCAATTTCGGCGCCCTCTGGTCGTAAAAAGACAAACGTCCAGCTTTTGCTGCCACAGCAAAGGTGCCAGCGGGGAAAAGTAATGCTGGTTCTCACTGCCTCCTGGAACTCTTTCAAATGCCACAGACAATTTGGCCCTCTCTGCTTTCCTGCGGACTCCATCCTCAAAAGCACCTATGTTCGCTTTCGGCAGCCTCCGGAGCAACAAAGACAAACGTCCAGCTTTTGCTGCCACAGCAAAGGTGCCAGCGGGGAAAAGTGATGCTGGTTCTCACTGCCTCCTGGAACCCTTTCAAATGCCACAGACAATTTGGCCCTCTCTGCTTTCCTGTGGACTCCATCCTCAAAAGCACCTGTTTTCGCTTTCGGCAGCCTCCGGAGCAAAAAAGACAAACGTCCAGCTTTTGCTGCCACAGCAAAGGTGCCAGCGGGGAAAAGTAATGCTGGTTCTCACTGCCTCCTGGAACCCTTTCAAATGCCCCAGACAATTTGGCCCTCTCTGCTTTCCTGCGGACTCCATCCTCAAAAGCACCTGTTTTCGCTTTCGGCAGCCTCCGGAGCAAAAAAGACAAACGTCCAGCTTTTGCTGCCACAGCAAAGGTGCCAGCGGGGAAAAGTAATGCTGGTTCTCACTGCCTCCTGGAACCCTTTCAAATGCCCCAGACAATTAAGCCCTCTCTGCTTTCCTGCGGACTCTATCCTCAAAAGCGCCTTTTTTCACTTTCGGCGTACTCCGGTGGTAAAAAGACAAACGTCCAGCTTTTGCTGCCACAGCAAAGGTGCCAGCGGGGAAAAGTGATGCTGGTTCTCACTGCCTCCTGGAACTCTTTCAAATGCCACAGACAATTTGGCCCTCTCTGCTTTCCTGCGGACTCCATCCTCAAAAGCACCTGTTTTCGCTTTCGGCAGCCTCCGGAGCAAAAAAGACAAACGTCCAGCCTTTGATGCCACAACAAAGGTGCCAGCGGGGAAAAGTAATGCTGGTTCTCACTGCCTCCTGGAACCCTTTCAAATGCCACAGACAATTTGGCCCTCTCTGCTTTCCTGCGGACTCTATCCTCAAAAGCACCTGTTTTCGCTTTCGGCAGCCTCCGGAGCAAAAAAGACAAACGTCCAGCTTTTGCTGCCACAGCAAAGGTGCCAGCGGGGAAAAGTAATGCTGGTTCTCACTACCTCCTTGAACCCTTTCAAATGCCCCAGACAATTTGGCCCTCTCTGCTTTCCTGCGGACTCCATCCTCAAAAGCACCTGTTTTCGCTTTCGGCAACCTCCGGAGCAAAAAAGACAAACGTCCAGCTTTTGCTGCCACAGCAAAGGTGCCAGCGGGGAAAAGTAATGCTGGTTCTCACTGCCTCCTGGAACCCTTTCAAATGCCACAGACAATTTGGCCCTCTCTGCTTTCCTGCGGACTCCATCCTCAAAAGCACCTGTTTTCGCTTTCGGCAGCCTCCAAAGCAAAAAAGACAAACGTCCAGCTTTTGCTGCCACAGCAAAGGTGCCAGAGGGGAAAAGTAATGCTGGTTCTCACTGCCTCCTGGAACCCTTTCAAATGCCACAGACAATTTGGCCCTCTCTGCTTTCCTGCGGACTCCATCCTCAAAAGCAGCTGTTTTCGCTTTCGGCAGCCTCCGGAGCAAAAAAGACAAACGTCCAGCTTTTGCTGCCACAGCAAAGGTGCCAACGGGGAAAAGTAATGCTGGTTCTCACTGCCTCCTGGAACCCTTTCAAATGCCCCAGACAATTTGGCCCTCTCTGCTTTCCTGCGGACTCCATCCTCAAAAGCACCTGTTTTCGCTTTCGGCAACCTCCGGAGCAAAAAAGACAAACGTCCAGCTTTTGCTGCCACAGCAAAGGTGCCAGCGGGGAAAAGTAATGCTGGTTCTCACTGCCTCCTGGAACCCTTTCAAATGCCACAGACAATTTGGCCCTCTCTGCTTTCCTGCGGACTCCATCCTCAAAAGCACCTGTTTTCGCTTTCGGCAGCCTCCGGAGCAAAAAAGACAAACGTCCAGCTTTTGCTGCCACAGCAAAGGTGCCAGCGGGGAAAAGTAATGCTGGTTCTCACTGCCTCCTGGAACCCTTTCAAATGCCACAGACAATTTGGCCCTCTCTGCTTTCCTGCGGACTCCATCCTCAAAAGCACCTGTTTTCGCTTTCGGCAGCCTCCGGAGCAAAAAAGACAAACGTCCAGCTTTTGCTGCCACAGCAAAGGTGCCAGCGGGGAAAAGTAATGCTGGTTCTCACTGCCTCCTGGAACCCTTTCAAATGCCCCAGACAATTTGGCCCTCTCTGCTTTCCTGCGGACTCCATCCTCAAAAGCACCTGTTTTCGCTTTCGGCAACCTCCGGAGCAAAAAAGACAAACGTCCAGCTTTTGCTGCCACAGCAAAGGTGCCAGAGGGGAAAAGTAATGCTGGTTCTCACTGCCTCCTGGAACCCTTTCAAATGCCACAGACAATTTGGCCCTCTCTGCTTTCCTGCGGACTCCATCCTCAAAAGCACCTGTTTTCGCTTTCGGCAGCCTCCGGAGCAAAAAAGACAAACGTCCAGCTTTTGCTGCCACAGCAAAGGTGCCAGCGGGGAAAAGTAATGCTGGTTCTCACTGCCTCCTGGAACCTCTTCAAATGCCCCAGACAATTTGGCCCTCTCTGCTTTCCTGCGGACTCCATCCTCAAAAGCACCTGTTTTCGCTTTTGGCAACCTCCGGAGCAAAAAAGACAAACGTCCAGCTTTTGCTGCCACAGCAAAGGTGCCAGCGGGGAAAAGTAATGCTGGTTCTCACTGCCTCCTGGAACCCTTTCAAATGCCACAGACAATTTGGCCCTCTCTGCTTTCCTGCGGACTCCATCCTCAAAAGCACCTGTTTTCGCTTTTGGCAACCTCCGGAGCAAAAAAGACAAACGTCCAGCTTTTGCTGCCACAGCAAAGGTGCCAGCGGGGAAAAGTAATGCTGGTTCTCACTGCCTCCTGGAACCCTTTCAAATGCCACAGACAATTTGGCCCTCTCTGCTTTCCTGCGGACTCCATCCTCAAAAGCACCTGTTTTTGCTTTCGGCAGCCTCCGGAGCAAAAAAGACAAACGTCCAGCTTTTGCTGCCACAGCAAAGGTGCCAGCGGGGAAAAGTAATGCTGGTTCTCACTGCCTCCTGGAACCTCTTCAAATGCCCCAGACAATTTGGCCCTCTCTGCTTTCCTGCGGACTCCATCCTCAAAAGCACCTGTTTTCGCTTTCGGCAGCCTCCGGAGCAAAAAAGACAAACGTCCAGCTTTTGCTGCCACAGCAAAGGTGCCAGCGGGGAAAAGTAATGCTGGTTCTCACTGCCTCCTGGAACCCTTTCAAATGCCACAGACAATTTGGCCCTCTCTGCTTTCCTGCGGACTCCATCCTCAAAAGCACCTCTTTTCGCTTTCGGCAGCCTCCGGAGCAAAAAAGACAAACGTCCAGCTTTTGCTGCCACAGCAAAGGTGCCAGCGGGGAAAAGTAATGCTGGTTCTCACTGCCTCCTGGAACCCTTTCAAATGCCCCAGACAATTTGGTCCTCTCTGCTTTCCTGCGGACTCCATCCTCAAAAGCACCTGTTTTCGCTTTCGGCAACCTCCGGAGCAAAAAAGACAAACGTCCAGCTTTTGCTGCCACAGCAAAGGTGCCAGAGGGGAAAAGTAATGCTGGTTCTCACTGCCTCCTGGAACCCTTTCAAATGCCACAGACAATTTGGCCCTCTCTGCTTTCCTGCGGACTCCATCCTCAAAAGCACCTGTTTTCGCTTTCGGCAGCCTCCGGAGCAAAAAAGACAAACGTCCAGCTTTTGCTGCCACAGCAAAGGTGCCAGCGGGGAAAAGTAATGCTGGTTCTCACTGCCTCCTGGAACCTCTTCAAATGCCCCAGACAATTTGGCCCTCTCTGCTTTCCTGCGGACTCCATCCTCAAAAGCACCTGTTTTCGCTTTTGGCAACCTCATGAGCAAAAAAGACAAACGTCCAGCTTTTGCTGCCACAGCAAAGGTGCCAGCGGGGAAAAGTAATGCTGGTTCTCACTGCCTCCTGGAACCCTTTCAAATGCCACAGACAATTTGGCCCTCTCTGCTTTCCTGCGGACTCCATCCTCAAAAGCACCTGTTTTCGCTTTCGGCAGCCTCCGGAGCAAAAAAGACAAACGTCCAGCTTTTGCTGCCACAGCAAAGGTGCCAGCGGGGAAAAGTAATGCTGGTTCTCACTGCCTCCTGGAACCCTTTCAAATGCCACAGACAATTTGGCCCTCTCTGCTTTCCTGTGGACTCCATCCTCAAAAGCACCTGTTTTCGCTTTCGGCAACCTCCGGAGCAAAAAAGACAAACGTCCAGCTTTTGCTGCCACAGCAAAGGTGCCAGCGGGGAAAAGTAATGCTGGTTCTCACTGCCTCCTGGAACCCTTTCAAATGCCACAGACAATTTGGCCCTCTCTGCTTTCCTGCGGACTCCATCCTCAAAAGCACCTGTTTTTGCTTTCGGCAGCCTCCGGAGCAAAAAAGACAAACGTCCAGCTTTTGCTGCCACAGCAAAGGTGCCAGCGGGGAAAAGTAATGCTGGTTCTCACTGCCTCCTGGAACCTCTTCAAATGCCCCAGACAATTTGGCCCTCTCTGCTTTCCTGCGGACTCCATCCTCAAAAGCACCTGTTTTCGCTTTCGGCAGCCTCCGGAGCAAAAAAGACAAACGTCCAGCTTTTGCTGCCACAGCAAAGGTGCCAGCGGGGAAAAGTAATGCTGGTTCTCACTGCCTCCTGGAACCCTTTCAAATGCCACAGACAATTTGGCCCTCTCTGCTTTCCTGCGGACTCCATCCTCAAAAGCACCTGTTTTCGCTTTCGGCAGCCTCCGGAGCAAAAAAGACAAACGTCCAGCTTTTGCTGCCACAGCAAAGGTGCCAGCGGGGAAAAGTAATGCTGGTTCTCACTGCCTCCTGGAACCCTTTCAAATGCCACAGACAATTTGGCCCTCTCTGCTTTCCTGTGGACTCCATCCTCCAAAGCACCTGTTTTCGCTTTCGGCAGCCTCCGGAGCAAAAAAGACAAACGTCCAGCTTTTGCTGCCACAGCAAAGGTGCCAGCGGGGAAAAGTAATGCTGGTTCTCACTGCCTCCTGGAACCCTTTCAAATGCCACAGACAATTTGGCCCTCTCTGCTTTCCTGCGGACTCCATCCTCAAAAGCACCTGTTTTCGCTTTCGGCAGCCTCCGGAGCAAAAAAGACAAACGTCCAGCTTTTGCTGCCACAGCAAAGGTGCCAGCGGGGAAAAGTAATGCTGGTTCTCACTGCCTCCTGGAACCTCTTCAAATGCCCCAGACAATTTGGCCCTCTCTGCTTTCCTGCGGACTCCATCCTCAAAAGCACCTGTTTTCGCTTTCGGCAGCCTCCGGAGCAAAAAAGACAAACGTCCAGCTTTTGCTGCCACAGCAAAGGTGCCAGCGGGGAAAAGTAATGCTGGTTCTCACTGCCTCCTGGAACCCTTTCAAATGCCACAGACAATTTGGCCCTCTCTGCTTTCCTGCGGACTCCATCCTCAAAAGCACCTGTTTTCGCTTTCGGCAGCCTCCGGAGCAAAAAAGACAAACGTCCAGCTTTTGCTGCCACAGCAAAGGTGCCAGCGGGGAAAAGTAATGCTGGTTCTCACTGCCTCCTGGAACTCTTTCAAATGCCACAGACAATTTGGCCCTCTCTGCTTTCCTGCGGACTCCATCCTCAAAAGCACCTGTTTTCGCTTTCGGCAGCCTCCGGAGCAAAAAAGACAAACGTCCAGCTTTTGCTGCCACAGCAAACGTGCCAGCGGGGAAAAGTAATGCTGGTTCTCACTGCCTCCTTGAACCTCTTCAAATGCCACAGACATTTTGGCCCTCTCTGCTTTCCCGCGGACTCCATCCTCAAAAGCACCTGTTTTCGCTTTCGGCAGCCTCCGGAGCAAAAAAGACAAACGTCCAGCTTTTGCTGCCACAACAAAGGTGCCAGCGGGGAAAAGTAATGCTGGTTCTCACTGCCTCCTGGAACCCTTTCAAATGCCCCAGACAATTAAGCCCTCTCTGCTTTCCTGCGGACTCTATCCTCAAAAGCGCCTTTTTTCACTTTCGGCGCCCTCCGGTGGTAAAAAGACAAACGTCCAGGTTTTGCTGCCACAGCAAAGGTGCCAGCGGGGAAAAGTGATGCTGGTTCTCACTGCCTCCTGGAACTCTTTCAAATGCCACAGACAATTTGGCCCTCTCTGCTTTCCTGCGGACTCCATCCTCAAAAGCACCTATTTTCGCTTTCGGCAGCCTCCGGAGCAAAAAAGACAGACGTCCAGCTTTTGCTGCCACAGCAAAGGTGCCAGCGGGGAAAAGTAATGCTGGTTCTCACTGCCTCCTGGAACCCTTTCAAATGCCCCAGTCAATTTGGCCCTCTCTGCTTTCCTGCGGACTCCATCCTCAAAAGCACCTGTATTCGCTTTCGGCAACCTCCGGAGCAAAAAAGACAAACGTCCAGCTTTTGCTGCCACAGCAAAGGTGCCAGCGGGGAAAAGTAATGCTGGTTCTCACTGCCTCCTGGAACCTGTTCAAATGCCCCAGACAATTTGGCCCTCTCTGCTTTCCTGCGGACTCCATCCTCAAAAGCACCTGTTTTCGCTTTCGGCAGCCTCCGGAGCAAAAAAGACAAACGTCCAGCTTTTGCTGCCACAGCAAAGGTGCCAGCGGGGAAAAGTAATGCTGGTTCTCACTGCCTCCTGGAACCTCTTCAAATGCCACAGAGATTTTGGCCCTCTCTGCTTTGCTGCGGACTCCATCCTCAAAAGCACCTGTTTTCGCTTTCGGCCGCCTCCGGAGCAAAAAAGACAAACGTCCAGCTTTTGCTGCCACAGCAAAGGTGCCAGCGGGGAAAAGTAATGCTGGTTCTCACTGCCTCCTGGAACCCTTTCAAATGCCACAGACAATTTGGCCCTCTCTGCTTTCCTGAAAAGTCTATCCTCAAAAGCACCTGTTTTCGCTTTCGGCAGCCTCCGGAGCAAAAAAGACAAACGTCCAGCTTTTGCTGCCACAGCAAAGGTGCCAGCGGGGAAAAGTAATGCTGGTTCTCACTGCCTCCTGGAACCCTTTCAAATGCCACAGACAATTTGGCCCTCTCTGCTTTCCTGCGGACTCCATCCTCAAAAGCACCTGTTTTCGCTTTCGGCAGCCTCCGGAGCAAAAAAGACAAACGTCCAGCTTTTGCTGCCACAGCAAAGGTGCCAGCGGGGAAAAGTAATGCTGGTTCTCACTGCCTCCTGGAACCCTTTCAAATGCCACAGACAATTTGGCCCTCTCTGCTTTCCTGCGGACTCCATCCTCAAAAGCACCTGTTTTCGCTTTCGGCAGCCTCCGGAGCAAAAAAGACAAACGTCCAGCTTTTGCTGCCACAGCAAAGGTGCCAACGGGGAAAAGTAATGCTGGTTCTCACTGCCTCCTGGAACCCTTTCAAATGCCACAGACAATTTGGCCCTCTCTGCTTTCCTGCGGACTCCATCCTCAAAAGCACCTGTTTTCGCTTTCGGCAACCTCATGAGCAAAAAAGACAAACGTCCAGCTTTTGCTGCCACAGCAAAGGTGCCAGCGGGGAAAAGTAATGCTGGTTCTCACTGCCTCCTGGAACCCTTTCAAATGCCACAGACAATTTGGCCCTCTCTGCTTTCCTGCGGACTCCATCCTCAAAAGCACCTGTTTTCGCTTTCGGCAGCCTCCGGAGCAAAAAAGACAAACGTCCAGCTTTTGCTGCCACAGCAAAGGTGCCAGCGGGGAAAAGTAATGCTGGTTCTCACTGCCTCCTGGAACCCTTTCAAATGCCCCAGACAATTTGGCCCTCTCTGCTTTCCTGAAAAGTCTATCCTCAAAAGCACCTGTTTTCGCTTTCGGCAGCCTCCGGAGCAAAAAAGACAAACGTCCAGCTTTTGCTGCCACAGCAAAGGTGCCAGCGGGGAAAAGTAATGCTGGTTCTCACTGCCTCCTGGAACCCTTTCAAATGCCCCAGACAATTTGGCCCTCTCTGCTTTCCTGCGGACTCCATCCTCAAAAGCACCTGTTTTCGCTTTCGGCAACCTCCGGAGCAAAAAAGACAAACGTCCAGCTTTTGCTGCCACAGCAAAGGTGCCAGCGGGGAAAAGTAATGCTGGTTCTCACTGCCTCCTGGAACCCTTTCAAATGCCACAGACAATTTGGCCCTCTCTGCTTTCCTGCGGACTCCATCCTCAAAAGCACCTGTTTTCGCTTTCGGCAGCCTCCGGAGCAAAAAAGACAAACGTCCAGCTTTTGCTGCCACAGCAAAGGTGCCAACGGGGAAAAGTAATGCTGGTTCTCACTGCCTCCTGGAACCCTTTCAAATGCCACAGACAATTTGGCCCTCTCTGCTTTCCTGCGGACTCCATCCTCAAAAGCACCTGTTTTCGCTTTCGGCAGCCTCCGGAGCAAAAAAGACAAACGTCCAGCTTTTGCTGCCACAGCAAAGGTGCCAACGGGGAAAAGTAATGCTGGTTCTCACTGCCTCCTGGAACCCTTTCAAATGCCACAGACAATTTGGCCCTCTCTGCTTTCCTGCGGACTCCATCCTCAAAAGCACCTGTTTTCGCTTTCGGCAACCTCATGAGCAAAAAAGACAAACGTCCAGCTTTTGCTGCCACAGCAAAGGTGCCAGCGGGGAAAAGTAATGCTGGTTCTCACTGCCTCCTGGAACCCTTTCAAATGCCACAGACAATTTGGCCCTCTCTGCTTTCCTGCGGACTCCATCCTCAAAAGCACCTGTTTTCGCTTTCGGCAGCCTCCGGAGCAAAAAAGACAAACGTCCAGCTTTTGCTGCCACAGCAAAGGTGCCAGCGGGGAAAAGTAATGCTGGTTCTCACTGCCTCCTGGAACCCTTTCAAATGCCCCAGACAATTTGGCCCTCTCTGCTTTCCTGAAAAGTCTATCCTCAAAAGCACCTGTTTTCGCTTTCGGCAGCCTCCGGAGCAAAAAAGACAAACGTCCAGCTTTTGCTGCCACAGCAAAGGTGCCAGCGGGGAAAAGTAATGCTGGTTCTCACTGCCTCCTGGAACCCTTTCAAATGCCCCAGACAATTTGGCCCTCTCTGCTTTCCTGCGGACTCCATCCTCAAAAGCACCTGTTTTCGCTTTCGGCAGCCTCCGGAGCAAAAAAGACAAACGTCCAGCTTTTGCTGCCACAGCAAAGGTGCCAGCGGGGAAAAGTAATGCTGGTTCTCACTGCCTCCTGGAACCCTTTCAAATGCCACAGACAATTTGGCCCTCTCTGCTTTCCTGCGGACTCCATCCTCAAAAGCACCTCTTTTCGCTTTCGGCAGCCTCCGGAGCAAAAAAGACAAACGTCCAGCTTTTGCTGCCACAGCAAAGGTGCCAGCGGGGAAAAGTAATGCTGGTTCTCACTGCCTCCTGGAACCCTTTCAAATGCCCCAGACAATTTGGTCCTCTCTGCTTTCCTGCGGACTCCATCCTCAAAAGCACCTGTTTTCGCTTTCGGCAACCTCCGGAGCAAAAAAGACAAACGTCCAGCTTTTGCTGCCACAGCAAAGGTGCCAGCGGGGAAAAGTAATGCTGGTTCTCACTGCCTCCTGGAACCCTTTCAAATGCCACAGACAATTTGGCCCTCTCTGCTTTCCTGCGGACTCCATCCTCAAAAGCACCTGTTTTCGCTTTCGGCAGCCTCCGGAGCAAAAAAGACAAACGTCCAGCTTTTGCTGCCACAGCAAAGGTGCCAGCGGGGAAAAGTAATGCTGGTTCTCACTGCCTCCTGGAACCTCTTCAAATGCCCCAGACAATTTGGCCCTCTCTGCTTTCCTGCGGACTCCATCCTCAAAAGCACCTGTTTTCGCTTTTGGCAACCTCATGAGCAAAAAAGACAAACGTCCAGCTTTTGCTGCCACAGCAAAGGTGCCAGCGGGGAAAAGTAATGCTGGTTCTCACTGCCTCCTGGAACCCTTTCAAATGCCACAGACAATTTGGCCCTCTCTGCTTTCCTGCGGACTCCATCCTCAAAAGCACCTGTTTTCGCTTTCGGCAGCCTCCGGAGCAAAAAAGACAAACGTCCAGCTTTTGCTGCCACAGCAAAGGTGCCAGCGGGGAAAAGTAATGCTGGTTCTCACTGCCTCCTGGAACCCTTTCAAATGCCACAGACAATTTGGCCCTCTCTGCTTTCCTGTGGACTCCATCCTCAAAAGCACCTGTTTTCGCTTTCGGCAACCTCCGGAGCAAAAAAGACAAACGTCCAGCTTTTGCTGCCACAGCAAAGGTGCCAGCGGGGAAAAGTAATGCTGGTTCTCACTGCCT
>NW_028128058.1:0-14913 GCF_965231255.1 Vanellus vanellus
GGGGGTTTATGGGGTTGGGGGGTGCAGGAACAGCCCCCCATGGGCACCACATATACCCTGGGGGGGGGGGAAAGAGGGGGCTATGGGGCGGCTATGGGGCGGCTATGGGGCTGGGGGGGGGTTATAGGGGGGCTATGGGGCAGAGGAGGGGGCTATGGGGGGTTATGGGGTTGGGGGTGCAGGAACAGCCCCCCCATGGGCACCACGTACACCTGGGGGGGGAAAGAGGGGGCTATGGGGCGGCTATGGGGCGGCTATGGGGCAGGACATCCCGCTATGGGGCAGAGAGGGGAACATCAGAGTACAAAAGGAGATGTCGGAGGGCGATGAAATACACTGTAGGGGAGAAAGGGGCCGCTATGGGGCAGAGGATCCCCCGCTATGGGGCAGAAAAGCCCTGCTATGGGGCCAGGCACCCCGCTATGGGTCAGGGGACACCGCTATGGGGCAGAGAGCTGAGCTATGGGGCAGAAAGGGGAATATCAGGACACAAAAGGAGATGTCGGAGAGCGACGAGACGCACTGTAGGGCAGAAAAGGGGCCGCTATAGGGCAGAGAACCCCCCGCTATGGGGCAGAGAGCTGCGCTATGGGTCAGGGGACACCGCTATGGGGCAGAGAGGTGTGCTATGGGTCAGGGGGATACTGCTATAGGGCAGAGAGGGGAATATCAGGACACAAAAGGAGATGTTGGAGGGTGACGAGATGCACTGTAGGGCAGAAAAGGGGCCGCTATGGGGCAGAGGGGTCCCGCTATGGGGCAAAGAGCTGCGCTATGGGGCAGAGAGCTGTGCTATGGGTCAGGGGACGCCACTATGGGGCAGAGAGGGGAATATCAGGACACAAAATGAGATGTTGGAGGGTGACGAGATGCACTGTAGGGTAGAAAAGGGCCGCTATGGGGCAGTGGGGCCTGCTATGGGGCAGAGGGCCCCGCTATGGGGCAGAGAGCTGAGCTATGGGGCAGAGAAGGGAACATCAGGACACAAAAGGAGATGTCGGAGAGCGATGAGACGCACGGTAGGGCAGAAAAGGGCCGCTATGGGGCGGCGCCCCCCCCGCTATGGGGCAGAGAGCTGCGCTATGGGTCAGGGGACACTGCTATGGGGCAGAGAGGTGTGCTATGGGTCAGGGACACCGCTATGGGGCAGAGAGGGGAATATCAGGACACAAAAGGAGATGTCGGAGGGCGACGAGACGCACAGTAGGGCAGAAAAGGGGCCGCTATAGGGCAGAGAACCCCCCGCTATGGGGCAAAGAGCTGCGCTATGGGTCAGGGGACGCCACTATGGGCAGAGAGGGGAATATCAGGACACAAAATGAGATGTTGGAGGGTGACGAGATGCACTGTAGGGTAGAAAAGGGGCCGCTATGGGGCAGTGGGGCCCTGCTATGGGGCGGCGGGGCCCCGCTATGGGGCGGAGCCCCCTCCCCACCTGCCCCCCGCGCCGTGGGTCCCACCCGGCCACGATGACGCCGGCGCTGAGCTCCTCCCGGTAGCGGTAACAGGTCTGCTGGAAGAGGCGGGCGGCCGTCCGCACCCGGGGGGGCTCCTCCAGCTCCACGCTGTGGGGCAGAGAAATGGGGGGGGGGAGGTGGGTCAGCCCCGCCCCGGCCCCGCCCCGGCCGGGCCCCGCCCCCCCAGCCCCACAACCGCCCCCTCCAGCCCCATAACTGCCCCCCCCCCCCAGTCCCATAAGTGTCCCCCGGCCCCACATGGGGCTCCCTCCGCCCCATAAGTCCCCCCCCCAAGACCCACAACCGCCCCCCCCAGCCCCATAACTCCCCCCCCGGCCCTCCCACGGGCCTCCCCCCGCCCCACAACCGCCCTCTCCAGCCCCACAACTCGCCTCCAGCCCCATAACTGCCCCCCCCCAGCCCCATAAGGCTCCCTCCGCCCCATAAGTCCCCCCCGAGACCCACAACCGCCCCCCACAGCCCCATAACTCCCCCCCGGCCCTCCCCCACCCCACAACCGCCCCTGCCCCCTCCAGCCCCACAATTCGCCCCCCCAGCCCCACAATTTGCCCCCCCGGCCCCACAATTCGCCCCCCCGGCCCCGCCCCAGCCCCGCCCGGGCCCCGCCCCAGGGCGTGGCACCTGTGGAAGGCCAGCTGATAGGCCACCGCCTCCGCCACCGCCTGGGTGTCGGCCGCCGAACCGGAGCGGCAGCAGAAGATGCGCTCGTGGACGGG
This sequence comes from Vanellus vanellus, assembly GCF_965231255.1. Classification (NCBI taxonomy): domain Eukaryota; kingdom Metazoa; phylum Chordata; class Aves; order Charadriiformes; family Charadriidae; genus Vanellus; species Vanellus vanellus. The sequence continues at coordinate 2,195 of NW_028128058.1, forward strand.
CGTCAGTTTGTCCGTCACCCGGTTGGCCACGTACGCCCTGCGATGACATCAGCGCCGTGACATCACGGGGGCGGCGCTGTGACATCACGGCCCTGCCCTCCTGCGAGCCGCCCCTCCCCCCGCACGGACCGCCCCCCCCTCCCCCCGCTGAGGGTTTGGGGGGGAGGGGGGGGGGGGGGAGAGCGATGGAGTGGGTGGTGCTGTGGGTGATGTCACCGGTGATGTCACCGGGGGAGGGGGAGGGGGTGGGGACAGCCGGGGAGGGCCCTGTGGCCTGGGAGGGGGTGACATCACAGTGACGCGAGGGGTGATGTCGGTGACATCATGGGTGATGTCACAGCAACGTCCCGGGTGCCCTCAGGGGGTCATCACAGGCGGTGTCATAGTGACATCACAGGCGGCGCCGTAGTGACATCACAGGTGACATCGTAGTGACACCGCAGGTGACATCATAGTGACATCATCTGTGACATCATAGCGACATTGTGTGACATCATAGCGACATCGTCTGTGACATCATAGCGACATCGTGTGACATCATAGCGACATCATCTGTGACACTATAGTGACACCGACTGTGACATCAGAGTGACACCATCTGTGACATCAGAGTGACATCACAGACAACACTGTAGCGACACCGGGGGGGCGTCAGGGTGACATCGCGGGTGACATCAGTGACACCGCGGGCAGTGACAATGTGCGCGATGTCATAGTGACATCACGGGCGACACCAGTGACATCACAGGCGCGGTAGTGACATCGTAGTGACATCACGAGCGATGAGGGACGCGGTGACAAAGGGGGGGGGGAGGGGACCACCCCTGTGGCCTGGGGGGAGGTGACATCCCCAATGACATCACGGGCGACGTCACAGTGACATCACAGCGACATCAGAGGTGACATCAGAGGTGACATCAGAGGCGACGGCCGCATTCACGGTGACACGGGGGGTGGGGGGGACACCCCCGGGGACACCCCCCCCCCCCCATTTCCCCCCTCCATCCCCCCCCCCCCCCGGTGACATCAGTGGTGACATCAGCGATGACCTCAGCGATGACCTCAGCGGTGACCTCACCCGGTGGTGGTGCGGGAGTCGGCCCCGATGACAACGCCCCCATCGACTCCACCGCCATGATGGTGGTCTGGGGGGGGGGGGGGGAAGGGGGCTGCAGGGGGGTCCTGCCCCATAGCCTGCCCCATAGCGCCCCCCCCACCCCATAACCTGCCCCACAGCGCCCCCCCCCCGCCCCACAGCCTGCCCCATAGCACACACCTCCCGCCCTATAACTGCTCCCCCCAGGGCTCCCTCTGCCCCATAGCGCCCCCCCCCCCCCCCCAGCCCCATAAGTGCCCCCCGGCCCCCCATGGGGCTCCCTCCACCCCATAAGTCCCCCCCAAGACCCACAACCGCCCCCACAGCCCCACAACCGCCCCCTCCAGCCCCATACTCGCCTCCAGCCCCATAACTGCCCCCCCACAGCCCCATAACTCCCCCCGGATCCCCATGGGCCTCCCCCCGCCCCACAACCGCCCCCTCCAGCCCCACAACTCGCCTCCAGCCCCATAACTGCCCCCCCCCCCCCCCAGCCCCATAAGTGCCCCCGGCCCCCCATGGGGCTCCCTCCGCCCCATAAGTCCCCCCCCCGAGACCCACAACCGCCCCCCACAGCCCCATAACTCCCCCCCGGCCCTCCCCCGCCCCACAACCGCCCCCTCCAGCCCCACGACTCGCCCCCCCAGCCCCACAACTCGCCCCCCCGAGCCCCACAGCCCCACAGCCCGCCCCACTCACCCCGGTGCTGACGGGGTCCCCCAGCCCGGGCTCGGCCCAGGGCTCCGCCGCCGCCCGCACCGTCACCGCCGCCGCCGCCATCTTCCCCCGCGCTCTCCTTCTTGCGCGACGCTTTACGGCCGCGCGGCACCCGGCGGCTCCGCGCTTTACGGCAGCGCGGCACGGGGAACGGGGAGGGAGGGGACGTAGTACGACGGCATGGCCGCCGCGCTTTACGGCAGAGCGGCACTCCCAGCGCTCCGCTGGGGAGGGCGGTGCGCTTTACGGCAGTGTGGCGGCCGACGCGCTTTTACGGCAGTGTGGCACAATCTGACCCTCTCCTTCCCTTCCCCCCCCCCAAAAGGACCCAAATGTCCCCTCCCCCCCCCAGGGGACCCCTCCCCCAAAGGGACCCAAATGTCCCCTCCCCCCCCCAGGGGACCCCTTCCCTCCCCCAAAGGGACCCAAATGTCCCCTCCCCCCCAGGGGACCCCGCCCTCCCCCCCCCCAGCAGGAACGAGGGGACACCGGCTCGTTACCCCGCCCGGTTTAATGAAGGGGGACATGGGGACAGTTGGGGGGGGGGGGACACATTGGAGGGCCACTGGGGGGTCACTGGAGGCCACGGGGGGTCAGTGGGGGCCATGAGGGCCACCATGGGATCACGGGGGGCCAGGAGGGTCAGTGGAGGCCACGGGGGGTCAATGGAAACCATGGGGGGTCAGTGGAAGCCATGGGGGGTCACTGGAGGCCATGGGGGGTCACTGGAGGCCATGGGGGCCACCATGGGATCACGGGGGTGCGGGAGGGTCAATGGAGGCCACGGGGGCCACCATGGGATCACGGGGGGCCAGGAGGGTCACTGGAGGCCGTGGGGGGTCACTGGAGGCCACAGGGGGTCAATGGAGGCCATGGTGGACCACCATGGGATCACGGGGGGCCAGGAGGGTCAATGGAGGCCATGGGGGGTCAATGGAGGCCACAGGGGGGTCACTGGAGGCCACGGGGGCCACCATGGGATCATGGGGGGCCAGGAGGTCACTGGAGGCCACGGGGAGTCATTGGAGGCCATGGGGGCCACCATGGGATCATGGGGGTGCGGGAGGGTCAATGGAGGCCATGGGGGGTCACTGGAAGCCATGGTGGACCACCACGGGATCACGGGGGGCCAGGAGGGTCAATGGAGGCCATGGGGGGTCACTGGAGGCCATGAGGGGTCACTGGAAGCCATGGTGGACCACCACGGGACCACGGGGGGCCAGGAGGGGCACTGGAGGCCGTGGGGGGTCACTGGAGGCCATGAGGGGTCACTGGAAGCCATGGTGGACCACCATGGGATCACGGGGGGCCAGGAGGGTCAATGGAGGCCATGGGGGGTCACTGGAGGCCATGGGGGGTCACTGGAGGCCATGGGGGCCACCACGGGACCACAGGGGGCCAGGAGGGGCACTGGAGGCCACAGGGGGTCACTGGAGGCCATGGTGGACCACCATGGCATCACGGGGAGCCAGGAGGGGCACTGGAGGCTGTGGGGGGTCACTGGAGGCCATGGGGGGTCAATGGAGGCCATGGTGGACCACCATGGGATCACGGGGGGCCAGGAGGGTCAATGGAGGCCACGGGGGGTCATTGGAAGCCATGGTGGACCACCATGGGACCACGGGGGGCCAGGAGGTCACTGGAGGCCACAGGGGGTCACTGGAAGCCATGGTGGACCACCATGGGACCAGGGGGGGCCAGGAGGGGCACTGGAGGCTGTGGGGGGGTCACTGGAGGCCGTGGGGGGTCAATGGAGGCCATGAGGGGTCACTGGAGGCCATGAGGGGTCACTGGAAGCCATGGTGGATCACCATGGGATCATGGGGGTGCGGGAGGGTCAATGGAGGCCACAGGGGGTCACTGGAGGCCATGGTGGCCACCACAGGACCACGGGGGGCCAGGAGGGTCAATGGAGGCCACAGGGGGTCACTGGAGGCCATGGTGGCCACCACAGGACCACGGGGGGCCAGGAGGGTCACTGGAGGCCGTGGGGGGCCCTCTCAGAGGCAGCAGAAGAGGTCGAGGCTGTTGAGGGCGGTGTCGTCCCCCCGGTGCTGGGGGGGCTCCAGGCGGGTGCGCAGCCCACACACCCCCCAGCCGGGGGGACAGGGGAGGCTCCAGTTGCCCCACGTCCCCAAAGGGCCACCGCCGCCCTCCAGCACCGCCCCGTCCGAGCAGGTGACGTCCAGGTCGTTGGCGGCCGTGTCGTCCCAGAGGCCCCGCGGGGCCTCCACCCGCAGGCGGAAGGCCACCAGCCGCTGCCCCCGGCCACAGCTCAGGGGGGGGGACCACGTGCCGCGCCTGGGGGGGGGGGGGGGGGGGGACACGGGGATGGCCACGTGTGACGGGGGACGGCTCGGCCACCGGCGGGTCCCCTCCCGCGGCGTGGTGGCCATGGAAGGGGGGGGTGGTCATGGAAGGGGGGGGGTGGTCATGGAAGGGGGGGTGGTGGCCATTGATGGGGGGGGGTGGCCACTGAGGAACATTGTGGTGGTCATGGAAGGGGGGGGTGGCCATGGAAGGGGGGTGGTGGCCACAGAGGAATATTGTGGTGGTCATAAATGGGACGTGGTGGCCATGGGTGGGGGGGGGTGGTCATGGAAGGGGGGGGGTGGTCATGGAAGGGGGGTGGTGGCCATTGATGGGGGGGGGGTGGCCACTGAGGAACATTGTGGTGGTCATGGAAGGGGGGTGGTGGTCATGGATGGGGGGTGGTGGCCATGGAAGGGGGGTGGTGGTCATGGATGGGGGTGGTGGTCATGGAAGGGGGGGGTGGCCACTGAGGAACATCGTGGTGGTCATGAATGGGACATGGTGGCCATGGATGGAACATAGCCCCCCATGGCCACCACCATCACCCCACGTGGCCACCCCACCCCAGGAACCCATGACCACCACCCTCACCCCATGGCCACCACCCTCACCCCATGGCCACCACCTTCACCCCACAACCACCACCCTCACCCCACGTGGCCACCCCACCCCAGGAACCCATGGCCACCACCATCACCCCATGGCCACCACCCTCACCCCACATGGACCCCATGGCCACCACCATCACCCCACGTGGCCACCCCACCCCAGGACCCCATGGCCACCACCCTCACCCCACGACCACCACCCTCACCCCACGGCCACCACCCTCACCCCACATGGCCACCCCATCCCAGGACCCCATGGCCACCACCCTCACCCCACAGCCACCACCCTCACCCCACATGGACCCCATGGCCACCACCCTCACCCCACGTGGCCACCCCACCCCAGGACCCCACAACCACCACCCTCACCCCACGGCCACCACCATCACCCCACATGGACCCCATGGCCACCACCATCACCCCACGTGGCCACCCCACCCCAGGACCCCATGGCCACCACCCTCACCCCACGACCACCACCCTCACCCCACAGCCACCACCCTCACCCCATGGCCACCCCCCTCACCCCACGTGGCCCCCCCTCGCCCACCCAGGACCCCATGGCCACCACCCTCACCCCATGGCCACCACCATCACCCCACATGGACCCCATGGCCACCCCCCCGCCCCCCCACTCACGGCCCGTGGCTGGAGGTGACCGTCCCCCCGTCGGTGCAGAGCAGCCGCACCCCGTTGAGCCCCGAATCGTCCCCGAAGAACCCTTTGGGGGGTTCCACCTGCGGCAGGAGGACACCGAGGACCTGTCACCTCCCCCTCCCCCGCCCCGGCTGTCCCCAAAACGTCCCCTCCCCCCACCCCCACCCCCCCCCCGCTCCCACCTTCAGCTGGAAACCGGTGGCGTAGGTGCCCTCGGGGCAGAACTCGGCGTCACCCCACTCCCCCCACGGTCCCCCGTTGGCCACCGAGATGACGGTGGTGGTGGCACCTTCAGCCCACCCGGGGCCCAGGGCCACCAGGGCCACCAGGGCCACCAGGGCCACCCACGGGCGCGGGGACGAAGCCATGGCTGTGTCCTCCTCCGGTGTCACCTCCTCCTTTATAACCCATCGGGGACAACGGCCTGGAGGACACGGGGAGGTGACCACAAGGGCGTCCTCCTCGGTGTCCCCATGGGAGGGACTGGGAGAACTGGGATGAGGGAGGGCGGTGGTGGATCTCCCGTAGGGTTGTGCCACGTCTGGGGTGGGACCTCCCCCCGGTGTCACCTCCCCTTTGTCACCCATTGGGGACAACGGCCTGGAGGACACGGGGAGGTGACCACAAGGGCGTCCTCCTCGGTGTCCCCATGGGAGGGACTGGGAGGGACTGGGAGAACTGGGATGAGGGAGGGCGGTGGTGGATCTCCCGTAGGGTTGTGCCACGTCTGGGGTGGGACCTCCCCTCGGTGTCACCTCCCTCTTTGTCACCCAATGGGGACAACGTCCTGGAGGACACGGGGAGGTGACCATAAGGGTGTCCTCCTCAGTGTCCCCATGGGAGGGACTGGGAGGGACTGGGAGAACTGGGATGAGGGAGGGCGGTGGTGGATCTCCCGTAGGGTTGTGCCACGTCTGGGGTGGGACCTCCCCTCGGTGTCACCCCCCCTTTGTCACCCAATGGGGACAATGTTGTGGAGGACACGGGGAGGTGACCACAAGGGTGTCCTCCTCGGTGTCCCCATGGGAGGGACTGGGAGGGACTGGGAGAACTGGGATGAGGGAGGGCGGTGGTGGATCTCCCGTAGGGTTGTGCCACGTCTGGGGTGGGACCTCCCCTCAGTGTCACCCCCCCTTTGTCACCCAATGGGGACAATGTTGTGGAGGACACGGGGAGGTGACCACAAGGGCGTCCTCCTCGGTGTCCCCATGGGAGGGACTGGGAGAACTGGGATGAGGGAGGGCGGTGGTGGATCTCCCATAGGGTTGTGCCACGTCTGGGGTGGGACCTCCCCTCGGTGTCACCCCCCCTTTGTCACCCAATGGGGACAACGTCCTGGAGGACACGGGGAGGTGACCACAAGGGCGTCCTCCTCGGTGTCCCCATGGGAGGGACTGGGAGGGACTGGGAGGGACTGGGAGAACTGGGATGAGGGAGGGTGGTGGTGGATCTCCCGTAGGGTTGTGCCACGTCTGGGGTGGGACCTCCCCTCGGTGTCACCTCCCCCTTTGTCACCCATTGGGGACAACGTCCTGGAGTCCTCCAAACCCTCCTGGGTCATGTTTTGGGGTGTCCCATGGTCCTCCGAACCCCTCAGGTGACATTTTGGGGTGTCCCATGGTCCTCCAACCTCTTCCAGGTCATGTTTTGGGGTGTCCTGAGGCCCTCCGAACCCCTCAGGTGACATTTTGGGGTGTCCCATAGACCTCCAACCTCTTCCAGGTCATGTTTTGGGGTGTCCTGAGGCCCTTTGAACCCCACAGGTGACATTTTGGGGTGTCCCATCGTCCTCCAACCCCTCAGGTGACATTTTGGGGTGTCCTGAGGACCTTTGAACCCCACAGGTGACATTTTGGGGTGTCCCATAGTCCTCCAACCTCTTCCAGGTGACGTTTTGGGGTGTCCTGAGGCCCTCCGAACCCCACAAGTGACATTTTGGGGTGTCCCATCGTCCTCCAACCTCTTCCAGGTCATGTTTTGGGGTGTCCTGAGGCCCTTTGAACCCCTCAGGTGACATTTTGGGGTGTCCTGATGACCTCCAACCTCTTCCAGGTGACGTTTTTGGGTGTCCTGAGGACCTTTGAACCCCACAGGTGACATTTTGGGTTGTCCCATAGTCCTCCAACCCCTCAGGTGACGTTTTGGGGTGTCCTGAGGCCCTCCAACCCCCTCAGGTGACGTTTTGGGGTGTCCCCCGGTCCTCCCCCCCCCCAGGTGACCTTTTGGGGGGTCACCCCGCCAGGAGGCAGACCGGGGTCTGTCGGCACTCGGGGACATCTCCGGTCCCACTCTCCTCTTCTTCGGGGACTCCTCCCGGGGTTCCCCCTCCCTCCAGGTGTCCCCAGAGGGTCTCTCATGACTTGGGGACACCTCCCGGGGTCCCACCTCCCTTGGTGCTGTCCCCATGTCCCTTGAGGCCACCTCCGGCCATGCCATCGCCGTCTTCCTCCTCCTCCTCCTCTTCCTCCTCCTCCTCCTCCTCCTCCTCCTCCCGAGAGGCTCCTCCGTCCCCCCACTCCCTGATGACGCGGAAGGGTGGCCCGTGACCCGGCACGATGACATCGGCCATGGCCATCACCCGTCGCCGACTTCTCTCCTGCCTCACCGGGTCTTCGCTCCACCTCCTCCACTCCTCCTCGTCCTCCTCCTTCTCAAACAAGTCCCCGGCCACCACCACCGTCCCCAGGGAGGTGGCCCGTGCCACCAGGCTGACGTGACTCAAGGTATGACCCGGGGTGGCCACCACCTCCAGGTGACCGGGGTGGAGGACGTACGGCCACCCTTTGGCCAACCCGTTGGGGACGTAGCAGCCGGCCCCTCGGCTCAGGTCGTAGCCCACCACCATGGTGGCCAGCGGGAAGAGGTTGAGGTTGCCCACGTGGTCGGAGTGGCCGTGGGTGCAGATGACGTGGGTGACGTCTTTCGGGGACACCCCTCGCTCGGCCAAGAGCTGGAGGAGCCGTCGGTGGCCCCACGGTCCCCCCGTGTCCACCAGAGCGGTGACGTGGCCACCGCTCACCAAAGTGATGGTGGCATCGGCCCGGAAGGTCCCGTCGGGGTGGGGGTGGCTGTAGCCCACCTGCAGCACCCGGAGGCTGTAGGGGACACCCACCACCTCCAGCGTCCCCAGGGGGGACGTCCGCACCCCCCGCGGCATTGGGGGGGGCCACAGGGGGGTTTTGGGGGGTCACAGGGGGGTTTGGGGAGTCACGGGGTGGTTTTGGGGGTCAGAGGGGAGGGGTTGGGGGGGTCACAGGGGGGTTTGGGGAGTCACGGGGGGGTTTTGGGGGGTCACGGGGGGGTTTGGGGAGTCACGGGGTGGTTTTGGGGGTCACAGGGGAGGGGTTGGGGGGGTCACAGGGGGGTTTTGAGGGGTCATGGGGGGGTTTTGGGGGGTCACGGGGGGGTTTGAGGGGTCACGGGGGGGTTTTGGGGGGTCACAGGGTAGTTTTGGGGGTCATGGGAGGGGTTGGGGGGGTCACAGGGGGGTTTGGGGAGTCACGGGGTGGTTTTGGGGGTCACAGGGGAGGGGTTGGGGGGTCACGGGGGGGTTTGAAGGGTCATGGGGGGAGTTGAGGGGTCACGGGGGGGGTTGAGGGGACACGGGGGGGATTTTGGGGGGTCACGGGGGGTTTGAGGGGTCACAGGGGGGTTTTGGGGGTCATGAGGGGGTTTGAGGGGTCACAGGGGGTTTTGGGGGGGTCACGGGGGGTTTGAGGGGTCACGGGGGGGTTGAGGGGTCACGGGGGGGTTTTGGGGGTCACAGGGGAGGGGTTGGGGGGTCACGGGGGGGTTTGAGGGGTCATGGGGGGAGTTGAGGGGTCACAGGGGGGGTTTGAGGGGTCACAGGGGGGGTTTTGGGGGTCACGGGGGGGGTTGAGGGGTCATGGGGTGGTTTTGGGGGTCACAGGGGAGGGGTTGGGGGGTCACAGGGTGGTTTTGGGGGGTCACGGGGGGGTTTTGGGGGTCACAGGGGGGGGGTTGGGGGTCACGAGGGGGGTTTTGGGGGTCACGAGGGGGTTTGAGGGGTCACGAGGGGTTTTGGGGGGTCACGGGGGGGTTTTGGGGGGTCACAGGGGAGGGGTTGGGGGGTCACGGGGGGTTTTGGGGGGTCACGGGGGGTTTGAGGGGTCACGGGGGGTTTTGGGGGGTCACGGGGGGGTTGAAGGGTCACAGGGGGGGTTTGGGGGTCCCAGAAGGGTTTGGGGGGGTCCCAGAGGGGTTTAGGGGTGTCGGGGGGGGTGGGGGGGTCACAGAGGGGTTTTGAGGGGGTCACGGGGGGTTTTTGGGGGGGGGGTCAAGAGGGGCCACAGAGGGGGATTAAGGGGTCACAGGTGGGGTTTGGGGGGTCACGGGGGGGTTTGAGGGGTCCCAGAGGGGTTTTGGGGGGTCCCAGAGGGGTCACGGGGGGGGATTAAGGGGTCACAGGGGGGTTTGGGGGGGGGGGGGGAGGTCAGAGGCGGTTGAAGGTCGGTGGGTCGCGGTGACCTGTGGAGAGGGGGGGGAGGGGAGAGGTGGAGGAGACCCCGGTGGTGTGTGGTCCCCCCCCCCCCATCCCCCCCATTGCCCCCCATGGTCTCCCCCACCCCCCCATCCCCCCATCTCCCCCCAAATGGTCTCTCCCCCCCCCCCCATCGCCCCCCAATGGTCTCCCCCATCCCCCCGGTTACCCCAACGCTCGCCGCCTCGCGCATGCGCACCTCTACCCCCCGCCCGCCGCGCTGCGCATGCGCGCCGCTCCACGCCACCTCCCCGCCTCCCCGCGCAGGTCCTGGCAGGGCGGTAGTGAAGCACCCCGCTTCCCTCTCGTCGACTCGCTCCGACTAATCCCCGCGTCGGGGGTTTATATCACGATAACCGAAGGCTGATGAGTAGGCGGGGAGGAGTGAGGAGCATGGTGTGGTGCCGTTTCCCCCCCTACCACCCCGCTCACACTCCACCGCGGTCAGGATCTGGCGCTGAGGGAAGGGGCCGGGCCAAGATGGCGGCGGCGCTGAGGGGCCGGGCCAAGATGGCGGCGGCGGGAATCGGGGAGGCGGCGTGAGAGGTGTGTGTCTGTGTGTGTTTGTTTGTGTGTGTCGGGGGTGCGTATCCCCGTTTCCCCCCACCGCGGGATCCGTATAGCGGGGTGGTCACAATGTGGGGAGGGCCGGGTTTGCGGTCCTCCCGGTTTTGGGCCCCTCCAGCTTTAGGTTTCCCCCGGTTTTGGGGTCTCGCAGCTTTGGGGTCCTCTGGTTTTTTGAGTGCCCCCCCCGTGGTTTTGGGATCCCCTCGGCTGAGGTGTCCCCGTGGTTTTGGGGTGTCCCCCCCTTCCAGTTTTGGGGTCCCCCGGCCTTGGAGTTGCCCAGTTTTGGGGTCCCACTCCGGTTTTGGGGTCTCCCTCAGCTTTAGGGTCTCCTGTTTTTATCCCTCCCCCCCCCCCCCCCCGGTTTCGGGATCCACTGGCTTTAGTGTCCCCCACATTTGGGGTCCTCAGCTTTGGGGTCCCCCCACCTTTGTTTCCCCCTGTTTCCAGGTCTCCCCCTTTGCCCCCCGGTCTCGGGGTGTCCCCATTGGTTTAGGGCCCACCCCCCCAGTTTTGGGGTCGCCCCCCCCCCCCAGTTTCAGAGTCACTTGGCTTTAGTGTCCCCCACTTTTGGGGTCCCCCCACCTGTGTCCTCTTATTTCCAGGTCTCCCCCTTTGCCCCTCCGGTCTTGGGGTGTCCCCCTTGGTTTAGGGACCCCCCCCAGTTTTGTCGTCGTCGTCCCCCCCCCCCCCCAGGTTTCTGGACCCCCCTCCCAGTTTCGGGGTCCCCCCCGGTTTCAGCGTCCCCCTCCTTTTAGTGTCCCCCACCTTTGGGGTCCTCAGCTTTGGGGTCCCCCCACCTTTGTTTCCCCCTGTTTCCAGGTCTCCCCCTTTGCCCCCCGGTCTCGGGGTGTCCCCATTGGTTTAGGACACCCCCCCTCCACCCCCCCCCCCCCCCCAGTTTTGGGGTGCCTCCCCGTTTTTTTGGGGGGGGGATGGCGGAGGAGAAGAAGGCGAAGCTGAGCCAGACGCTGCTGCCGGCGGAGTCCATGCGGGCCATGGCGGAGGCGGTGGGCGCCGGGCAGGTGCCCGAGGAGAGCTGCCAGCTGCTGGCCGAGGAGGCCAGTTACCGCCTCAAGGAGGTGGCCCAGGTGAGGAGGGGGGGGGCACGGGGGGGGGCACACTCCTGGGGTCACACGGGGGGGGGAACACAGGGGGACACACCCCTGGGGTCACACAGGGTTGGGGGGGACACGGGGGGGGACACCCCTGGGGTCGTATGGGGTTTGGGGAGGGGGATGTGGGGGGACACCCCTGGGGTCACACAGGGTTGGGGGGGACACCCCTGAGGTCACACAGGGTTTGGGGGGGGACACAGGGGGGGACACCCCTGGGGTCACACGGGGTTGGGGGGGGACACCCCTGAGGTCACACAGGGTTTGGGGGGGGACACAGGGGGGACACCCCTGGGGTCACACGGGGTTGGGGGGGGACACCCCTGAGGTCACACAGGGTTTGGGGGGGGACGAGGGGGGGGACACACCTGGGATCGTATGGGGTTTGGGGAGGGGGATGTGGGGGGACACCCCTGGGGTCACAGCAGGTTTGGGGGGGGACCCCTGAGGTCACAGCAGGTTTGGGGGGGACACCCCTGGGGTCACACGGGGTATTGTGGGGGGGATGAGGGAGGAACACCCCTGGAGTCACACAGGGTTGGGGGGGATAAGGGGGGGACACCCCTGGGGTCACAGCAGGTTTGGGGGGGGACAAGGGGGGGACACCCCTGGGATCATATGGGGTTTGGGGAGGGGGATGTGGGGGGACACCCCTGGGGTCACACAGGGTTGGGGGGACACGGGGGGGACACCCCTGGGATCATATGGGGTTTGGGGAGGGGGATGTGGGGGGACACCCCTGGGGTCACACAGGGTTGGGGGGGGACACCCCTGGGGTCACACCAGGTTTGGGGGGCGACACGGGGGGGACACCCCTGGGGTCACACAGGGGTGGGGAGGGACAGGGATGGGGACGGTGACAGACACCCCTGGGAGCCCCCTTATTTTGGGGGGACACACTGAGGACGGGGGGGGCAACACTGAGAATTGCCCCTCCACCCTCAGCTCACCCACTTTTGGGGGGGGGGACGACGACACAGGGACACAGACAGAGGGCCCCAACCCCTCCCCCCCAAATTGGCCCCAAGAGAGTGACAACCCCTCTGTTCCCTCCCCACTGACCCCCCCCATCCTCACATGAGGGGGAACACCCTTTTTTTTTATTGCCCCCCCTTTTCTTTTTGGTCCCCCCCTTTTTTTTTAACACC
>NW_028128057.1:0-32764 GCF_965231255.1 Vanellus vanellus
AGTGAGAACCAGCATTACTTTTCCCCGCTGGCACCTTTGCTGTGGCAGCAAAAGCTGGACGTTTGTCTTTTTTGCTCCGGAGGCTGCCGAAAGAGAAAACAGGTGCTTTTGAGGATGGAGTCCGCAGGAAAGCAGAGAGGGCCAAATTGTCTGGGGCATTTGAAAGGGTTCCAGGAGGCAGTGAGAACCAGCATTACTTTTCCCCGCTGGCACCTTTGTTGTGGCAGCAAAAGCTGGACGTTTGTCTTTTTTGCTCCGGAGGCTGCCGAAAGCGAAAACAGGTGCTTTTGAGGATGGAGTCCGCAGGAAAGCAGAGAGGGCCAAATTGTCTGGGGCATTTGAAAGGGTTCCAGGAGGCAGTGAGAACCAGCATTACTTTTCCCCGCTGGCACCTTTGCTGTGGCAGCAAAAGCTGGACGTTTGTCTTTTTTGCTCCGGAGGTTGCCAAAAGCGAAAACAGGTGCTTTTGAGGATGGAGTCCGCAGGAAAGCAGAGAGGGCCAAATTGTCTGTGGCATTTGAAAGGGTTCCAGGAGGCAGTGAGAACGAGCATTACTTTTCCCCGCTGGCACCTTTGCTGTGGCAGCAAAAGCTGGACGTTTGTCTTTTTTGCTCCGGAGGCTGCCGAAAGCGAAAACAGGTGCTTTTGAGGATGGAGTCCGCAGGAAAGCAGAGAGGGCCAAATTGTCTGGGGCATTTGAAAGGGTTCCAGGAGGCAGTGAGAACCAGCATTACTTTTCCCCGCTGGCACCTTTGTTGTGGCAGCAAAAGCTGGACGTTTGTCTTTTTTGCTCCGGAGGCTGCCGAAAGCGAAAACAGGTGCTTTTGAGGATGGAGTCCGCAGGAAAGCAGAGAGGGCCAAATTGTCTGTGGCATTTGAAAGGGTTCCAGGAGGCAGTGAGAACGAGCATTACTTTTCCCCGCTGGCACCTTTGCTGTGGCAGCAAAAGCTGGACGTTTGTCTTTTTTGCTCCGGAGGCTGCCGAAAGCGAAAACAGGTGCTTTTGAGGATGGAGTCCGCAGGAAAGCAGAGAGGGCCAAATTGTCTGTGGCATTTGAAAGGGTTCCAGGAGGCAGTGAGAACCAGCATTACTTTTCCCCGCTGGCACCTTTGCTGTGGCAGCAAAAGCTGGACGTTTGTCTTTTTTGCTCCGGAGGTTGCCAAAAGCGAAAACAGGTGCTTTTGAGGATGGAGTCCGCAGGAAAGCAGAGAGGGCCAAATTGTCTGGGGCATTTGAAGAGGTTCCAGGAGGCAGTGAGAACCAGCATTACTTTTCCCCGCTGGCACCTTTGCTGTGGCAGCAAAAGCTGGACGTTTGTCTTTTTTTGCTCCGGAGGCTGCCGAAAGCGAAAATAGGTTCTTTTGAGGATGGAGTCCGCAGGAAAGCAGAGAGGGCCAAATTGTCTGTGGCATTTGAAAGGGTTCCAGGAGGCAGTGAGAACCAGCATTACTTTTCCCCGCTGGCACCTTTGCTGTGGCAGCAAAAGCTGGACGTTTGTCTTTTTTGCTCCGGAGGCTGCCGAAAGCGAAAACAGGTGCTTTTGAGGATGGAGTCCGCAGGAAAGCAGAGAGGGCCAAATTGTCTGTGGCATTTGAAAGGGTTCCAGGAGGCAGTGAGAACGAGCATTACTTTTCCCCGCTGGCACCTTTGCTGTGGCAGCAAAAGCTGGACGTTTGTCTTTTTTGCTCCGGAGGCTGCCGAAAGCGAAAACAGGTGCTTTTGAGGATGGAGTCCGCAGGAAAGCAGAGAGGGCCAAATTGTCTGGGGCATTTGAAGAGGTTCCAGGAGGCAGTGAGAACCAGCATTACTTTTCCCCGCTGGCACCTTTGCTGTGGCAGCAAAAGCTGGACGTTTGTCTTTTTTTGCTCCGGAGGCTGCCGAAAGCGAAAATAGGTTCTTTTGAGGATGGAGTCCGCAGGAAAGCAGAGAGGGCCAAATTGTCTGTGGCATTTGAAAGGGTTCCAGGAGGCAGTGAGAACCAGCATTACTTTTCCCCGCTGGCACCTTTGCTGTGGCAGCAAAAGCTGGACGTTTGTCTTTTTTGCTCCGGAGGCTGCCGAAAGCGAAAACAGGTGCTTTTGAGGATGGAGTCCGCAGGAAAGCAGAGAGGGCCAAATTGTCTGGGGCATTTGAAAGGGTTCCAGGAGGCAGTGAGAACCAGCATTACTTTTCCCCGCTGGCACCTTTGCTGTGGCAGCAAAAGCTGGACGTTTGTCTTTTTTGCTCCGGAGGCTGCCGAAAGCGAAAACAGGTGCTTTTGAGGATGGAGTCCGCAGGAAAGCAGAGAGGGCCAAATTGTCTGGGGCATTTGAAGAGGTTCCAGGAGGCAGTGAGAACCAGCATTACTTTTCCCCGCTGGCACCTTTGCTGTGGCAGCAAAAGCTGGACGTTTGTCTTTTTTGCTCCGGAGGCTGCCGAAAGCGAAAACAGGTGCTTTTGAGGATGCAGTCCGCAGGAAAGCAGAGAGGGCCAAATTGTCTGTGGCATTTGAAAGGGTTCCAGGAGGCAGTGAGAACCAGCATTACTTTTCCCCGCTGGCACCTTTGCTGTGGCAGCAAAAGCTGGACGTTTGTCTTTTTTGCTCCAGAGGCTGCCGAAAGCGAAAACAGGTGCTTTTGAGGATGGAGTCCGCAGGAAAGCAGAGAGGGCCAAATTGTCTGTGGCATTTGAAAGGGTTCCAGGAGGCAGTGAGAACCAGCATTACTTTTCCCCGCTGGCACCTTTGCTGTGGCAGCAAAAGCTGGACGTTTGTCTTTTTTGCTCCGGAGGCTGCCGAAAGCGAAAACAGGTGCTTTTGAGGATGGAGTCCGCAGGAAAGCAGAGAGGGCCAAATTGTCTGGGGCATTTGAAAGGGTTCCAGGAGGCAGTGAGAACCAGCATTACTTTTCCCCGCTGGCACCTTTGCTGTGGCAGCAAAAGCTGGACGTTTGTCTTTTTTGCTCCGGAGGCTGCCGAAAGCGAAAACAGGTGCTTTTGAGGATGGAGTCCGCAGGAAAGCAGAGAGGGCCAAATTGTCTGGGGCATTTGAAAGGGTTCCAGGAGGCAGTGAGAACCAGCATTACTTTTCCCCGCTGGCACCTTTGCTGTGGCAGCAAAAGCTGGACGTTTGTCTTTTTTGCTCCGGAGGCTGCCGAAAGCGAAAACAGGTGCTTTTGAGGATGGAGTCCGCAGGAAAGCAGAGAGGGCCAAATTGTCTGGGGCATTTGAAGAGGTTCCAGGAGGCAGTGAGAACCAGCATTACTTTTCCCCGCTGGCACCTTTGCTGTGGCAGCAAAAGCTGGACGTTTGTCTTTTTTGCTCCGGAGGCTGCCGAAAGCGAAAACAGGTGCTTTTGAGGATGGAGTCCGCAGGAAAGCAGAGAGGGCCAAATTGTCTGTGGCATTTGAAAGGGTTCCAGGAGGCAGTGAGAACCAGCATTACTTTTCCCCGCTGGCACCTTTGTTGTGGCAGCAAAAGCTGGACGTTTGTCTTTTTTGCTCCGGAGGCTGCCGAAAGCGAAAACAGGTGCTTTTGAGGATGGAGTCCGCAGGAAAGCAGAGAGGGCCAAATTGTCTGTGGCATTTGAAAGGGTTCCAGGAGGCAGTGAGAACCAACATTACTTTTCCCCGCTGGCACCTTTGCTGTGGCAGCAAAAGCTGGACGTTTGTCTTTTTTGCTCCGGAGGTTGCCGAAAGCGAAAACAGGTGCTTTTGAGGATGGAGTCCGCAGGAAAGCAGAGAGGGCCAAATTGTCTGTGGCATTTGAAAGGGTTCCAGGAGGCAGTGAGAACCAGCATTACTTTTCCCCGCTGGCACCTTTGCTGTGGCAGCAAAAGCTGGACGTTTGTCTTTTTTGCTCCGGAGGCTGCCGAAAGCGAAAACAGGTGCTTTTGAGGATGCAGTCCGCAGGAAAGCAGAGAGGGCCAAATTGTCTGTGGCATTTGAAAGGGTTCCAGGAGGCAGTGAGAACCAGCATTACTTTTCCCCGCTGGCACCTTTGCTGTGGCAGCAAAAGCTGGACGTTTGTCTTTTTTGCTCCGGAGGCTGCCGAAAGCGAAAATAGGTGCTTTTGAGGATGGAGTCCGCAGGAAAGCAGAGAGGGCCAAATTGTCTGGGGCATTTGAAAGAGTTCCAGGAGGCAGTGAGAACCAGCATCACTTTTCCCCGCTGGCACCTTTGCTGTGGCAGCAAAAGCTGGACGTTTGTCTTTTTACCACCGGAGGGCGCCGAAAGTGAAAAAAGGCGCTTTTGAGGATAGAGTCCGCAGGAAAGCAGAGAGGGCTTAATTGTCTGGGGCATTTGAAAGGGTTCCAGGAGGCAGTGAGAACCAGCATTACTTTTCCCCGCTGGCACCTTTGCTGTGGCAGCAAAAGCTGGACGTTTGTCTTTTTTGCTCCGGAGGCTGCCGAAAGCGAAAACAGGTGCTTTTGAGGATGGAGTCCGCAGGAAAGCAGAGAGGGCCAAATTGTCTGTGGCATTTGAAGAGGTTCCAGGAGGCAGTGAGAACCAGCATTACTTTTCCCCGCTGGCACCTTTGCTGTGGCAGCAAAAGCTGGACGTTTGTCTTTTTTGCTCCGGACGCTGCCGAAAGCGAAAACAGGTGCTTTTGAGGATGGAGTCCGCAGGAAAGCAGAGAGGGCCAAATTGTCTGGGGCATTTGAAAGGGTTCCAGGAGGCAGTGAGAACGAGCATTACTTTTCCCCGCTGGCACCTTTGCTGTGGCAGCAAAAGCTGGACGTTTGTCTTTTTTGCTCCGGAGGCTGCCGAAAGCGAAAACCGGTGCTTTTGAGGATGGAGTCCGCAGGAAAGCAGAGAGGGCCAAATTGTCTGTGGCATTTGAAAGGGTTCCAGGAGGCAGTGAGAACCAGCATTACTTTTCCCCGCTGGCACCTTTGCTGTGGCAGCAAAAGCTGGACGTTTGTCTTTTTTGCTCCGGAGGCTGCCGAAAGCGAAAACAGGTGCTTTTGAGGATGGAGTCCGCAGGAAAGCAGAGAGGGCCAAATTGTCTGTGGCATTTGAAGAGGTTCCAGGAGGCAGTGAGAACCAGCATTACTTTTCCCCGCTGGCACCTTTGCTGTGGCAGCAAAAGCTGGACGTTTGTCTTTTTTGCTCCGGAGGCTGCCGAAAGCGAAAACAGGTGCTTTTGAGGATGGAGTCCGCAGGAAAGCAGAGAGGGCCAAATTGTCTGTGGCATTTGAAAGGGTTCCAGGAGGCAGTGAGAACCAGCATTACTTTTCCCCGCTGGCACCTTTGCTGTGGCAGCAAAAGCTGGACGTTTGTCTTTTTTGCTCCGGAGGCTGCCGAAAGAGAAAACAGGTGCTTTTGAGGATGGAGTCCGCAGGAAAGCAGAGAGGGCCAAATTGTCTGGGGCATTTGAAAGGGTTCCAGGAGGCAGTGAGAACCAGCATTACTTTTCCCCGCTGGCACCTTTGTTGTGGCAGCAAAAGCTGGACGTTTGTCTTTTTTGCTCCGGAGGCTGCCGAAAGCGAAAACAGGTGCTTTTGAGGATGGAGTCCGCAGGAAAGCAGAGAGGGCCAAATTGTCTGGGGCATTTGAAAGGGTTCCAGGAGGCAGTGAGAACCAGCATTACTTTTCCCCGCTGGCACCTTTGCTGTGGCAGCAAAAGCTGGACGTTTGTCTTTTTTGCTCCGGAGGTTGCCAAAAGCGAAAACAGGTGCTTTTGAGGATGGAGTCCGCAGGAAAGCAGAGAGGGCCAAATTGTCTGTGGCATTTGAAAGGGTTCCAGGAGGCAGTGAGAACGAGCATTACTTTTCCCCGCTGGCACCTTTGCTGTGGCAGCAAAAGCTGGACGTTTGTCTTTTTTGCTCCGGAGGCTGCCGAAAGCGAAAACAGGTGCTTTTGAGGATGGAGTCCGCAGGAAAGCAGAGAGGGCCAAATTGTCTGGGGCATTTGAAAGGGTTCCAGGAGGCAGTGAGAACCAGCATTACTTTTCCCCGCTGGCACCTTTGCTGTGGCAGCAAAAGCTGGACGTTTGTCTTTTTTGCTCCGGAGGCTGCCGAAAGAGAAAACAGGTGCTTTTGAGGATGGAGTCCGCAGGAAAGCAGAGAGGGCCAAATTGTCTGGGGCATTTGAAAGGGTTCCAGGAGGCAGTGAGAACCAGCATTACTTTTCCCCGCTGGCACCTTTGTTGTGGCAGCAAAAGCTGGACGTTTGTCTTTTTTGCTCCGGAGGCTGCCGAAAGCGAAAACAGGTGCTTTTGAGGATGGAGTCCGCAGGAAAGCAGAGAGGGCCAAATTGTCTGGGGCATTTGAAAGGGTTCCAGGAGGCAGTGAGAACCAGCATTACTTTTCCCCGCTGGCACCTTTGCTGTGGCAGCAAAAGCTGGACGTTTGTCTTTTTTGCTCCGGAGGTTGCCAAAAGCGAAAACAGGTGCTTTTGAGGATGGAGTCCGCAGGAAAGCAGAGAGGGCCAAATTGTCTGTGGCATTTGAAAGGGTTCCAGGAGGCAGTGAGAACGAGCATTACTTTTCCCCGCTGGCACCTTTGCTGTGGCAGCAAAAGCTGGACGTTTGTCTTTTTTGCTCCGGAGGCTGCCGAAAGCGAAAACAGGTGCTTTTGAGGATGGAGTCCGCAGGAAAGCAGAGAGGGCCAAATTGTCTGGGGCATTTGAAAGGGTTCCAGGAGGCAGTGAGAACCAGCATTACTTTTCCCCGCTGGCACCTTTGTTGTGGCAGCAAAAGCTGGACGTTTGTCTTTTTTGCTCCGGAGGCTGCCGAAAGCGAAAACAGGTGCTTTTGAGGATGGAGTCCGCAGGAAAGCAGAGAGGGCCAAATTGTCTGTGGCATTTGAAAGGGTTCCAGGAGGCAGTGAGAACGAGCATTACTTTTCCCCGCTGGCACCTTTGCTGTGGCAGCAAAAGCTGGACGTTTGTCTTTTTTGCTCCGGAGGCTGCCGAAAGCGAAAACAGGTGCTTTTGAGGATGGAGTCCGCAGGAAAGCAGAGAGGGCCAAATTGTCTGTGGCATTTGAAAGGGTTCCAGGAGGCAGTGAGAACCAGCATTACTTTTCCCCGCTGGCACCTTTGCTGTGGCAGCAAAAGCTGGACGTTTGTCTTTTTTGCTCCGGAGGTTGCCAAAAGCGAAAACAGGTGCTTTTGAGGATGGAGTCCGCAGGAAAGCAGAGAGGGCCAAATTGTCTGGGGCATTTGAAGAGGTTCCAGGAGGCAGTGAGAACCAGCATTACTTTTCCCCGCTGGCACCTTTGCTGTGGCAGCAAAAGCTGGACGTTTGTCTTTTTTTGCTCCGGAGGCTGCCGAAAGCGAAAATAGGTTCTTTTGAGGATGGAGTCTGCAGGAAAGCAGAGAGGGCCAAATTGTCTGTGGCATTTGAAAGGGTTCCAGGAGGCAGTGAGAACCAGCATTACTTTTCCCCGCTGGCACCTTTGCTGTGGCAGCAAAAGCTGGACGTTTGTCTTTTTTGCTCCGGAGGCTGCCGAAAGCGAAAACAGGTGCTTTTGAGGATGGAGTCCGCAGGAAAGCAGAGAGGGCCAAATTGTCTGTGGCATTTGAAAGGGTTCCAGGAGGCAGTGAGAACGAGCATTACTTTTCCCCGCTGGCACCTTTGCTGTGGCAGCAAAAGCTGGACGTTTGTCTTTTTTGCTCCGGAGGCTGCCGAAAGCGAAAACAGGTGCTTTTGAGGATGGAGTCCGCAGGAAAGCAGAGAGGGCCAAATTGTCTGGGGCATTTGAAGAGGTTCCAGGAGGCAGTGAGAACGAGCATTACTTTTCCCCGCTGGCACCTTTGCTGTGGCAGCAAAAGCTGGACGTTTGTCTTTTTTTGCTCCGGAGGCTGCCGAAAGCGAAAATAGGTTCTTTTGAGGATGGAGTCCGCAGGAAAGCAGAGAGGGCCAAATTGTCTGTGGCATTTGAAAGGGTTCCAGGAGGCAGTGAGAACCAGCATTACTTTTCCCCGCTGGCACCTTTGCTGTGGCAGCAAAAGCTGGACGTTTGTCTTTTTTGCTCCGGAGGCTGCCGAAAGCGAAAACAGGTGCTTTTGAGGATGGAGTCCGCAGGAAAGCAGAGAGGGCCAAATTGTCTGTGGCATTTGAAAGGGTTCCAGGAGGCAGTGAGAACCAGCATTACTTTTCCCCGCTGGCACCTTTGCTGTGGCAGCAAAAGCTGGACGTTTGTCTTTTTTGCTCCGGAGGCTGCCGAAAGCGAAAACAGGTGCTTTTGAGGATGGAGTCCGCAGGAAAGCAGAGAGGGCCAAATTGTCTGGGGCATTTGAAGAGGTTCCAGGAGGCAGTGAGAACCAGCATTACTTTTCCCCGCTGGCACCTTTGCTGTGGCAGCAAAAGCTGGACGTTTGTCTTTTTTGCTCCGGAGGCTGCCGAAAGCGAAAACAGGTGCTTTTGAGGATGCAGTCCGCAGGAAAGCAGAGAGGGCCAAATTGTCTGTGGCATTTGAAAGGGTTCCAGGAGGCAGTGAGAACCAGCATTACTTTTCCCCGCTGGCACCTTTGCTGTGGCAGCAAAAGCTGGACGTTTGTCTTTTTTGCTCCAGAGGCTGCCGAAAGCGAAAACAGGTGCTTTTGAGGATGGAGTCCGCAGGAAAGCAGAGAGGGCCAAATTGTCTGTGGCATTTGAAAGGGTTCCAGGAGGCAGTGAGAACCAGCATTACTTTTCCCCGCTGGCACCTTTGCTGTGGCAGCAAAAGCTGGACGTTTGTCTTTTTTGCTCCGGAGGCTGCCGAAAGCGAAAACAGGTGCTTTTGAGGATGGAGTCCGCAGGAAAGCAGAGAGGGCCAAATTGTCTGTGGCATTTGAAAGGGTTCCAGGAGGCAGTGAGAACGAGCATTACTTTTCCCCGCTGGCACCTTTGCTGTGGCAGCAAAAGCTGGACGTTTGTCTTTTTTGCTCCGGAGGCTGCCGAAAGCGAAAACAGGTGCTTTTGAGGATGGAGTCCGCAGGAAAGCAGAGAGGGCCAAATTGTCTGGGGCATTTGAAAGGGTTCCAGGAGGCAGTGAGAACCAGCATTACTTTTCCCCGCTGGCACCTTTGCTGTGGCAGCAAAAGCTGGACGTTTGTCTTTTTTGCTCCGGAGGTTGCCAAAAGCGAAAACAGGTGCTTTTGAGGATGGAGTCCGCAGGAAAGCAGAGAGGGCCAAATTGTCTGGGGCATTTGAAGAGGTTCCAGGAGGCAGTGAGAACCAGCATTACTTTTCCCCGCTGGCACCTTTGCTGTGGCAGCAAAAGCTGGACGTTTGTCTTTTTTGCTCCGGAGGCTGCCGAAAGCGAAAACAGGTGCTTTTGAGGATGGAGTCCGCAGGAAAGCAGAGAGGGCCAAATTGTCTGGGGCATTTGAAAGGGTTCCAGGAGGCAGTGAGAACCAGCATTACTTTTCCCCGCTGGCACCTTTGTTGTTGCAGCAAAAGCTGGACGTTTGTCTTTTTTGCTCCGGAGGCTGCCGAAAGCGAAAACAGGTGCTTTTGAGGATGGAGTCCGCAGGAAAGCAGAGAGGGCCAAATTGTCTGTGGCATTTGAAAGGGTTCCAGGAGGCAGTGAGAACCAACATTACTTTTCCCCGCTGGCACCTTTGCTGTGGCAGCAAAAGCTGGACGTTTGTCTTTTTTGCTCCGGAGGTTGCCGAAAGCGAAAACAGGTGCTTTTGAGGATGGAGTCCGCAGGAAAGCAGAGAGGGCCAAATTGTCTGTGGCATTTGAAAGGGTTCCAGGAGGCAGTGAGAACCAGCATTACTTTTCCCCGCTGGCACCTTTGCTGTGGCAGCAAAAGCTGGACGTTTGTCTTTTTTGCTCCGGAGGCTGCCGAAAGCGAAAACAGGTGCTTTTGAGGATGCAGTCCGCAGGAAAGCAGAGAGGGCCAAATTGTCTGTGGCATTTGAAAGGGTTCCAGGAGGCAGTGAGAACCAGCATTACTTTTCCCCGCTGGCACCTTTGCTGTGGCAGCAAAAGCTGGACGTTTGTCTTTTTTGCTCCGGAGGCTGCCGAAAGCGAAAATAGGTGCTTTTGAGGATGGAGTCCGCAGGAAAGCAGAGAGGGCCAAATTGTCTGGGGCATTTGAAAGAGTTCCAGGAGGCAGTGAGAACCAGCATCACTTTTCCCCGCTGGCACCTTTGCTGTGGCAGCAAAAGCTGGACGTTTGTCTTTTTACCACCGGAGGGCGCCGAAAGTGAAAAAAGGCGCTTTTGAGGATAGAGTCCGCAGGAAAGCAGAGAGGGCTTAATTGTCTGGGGCATTTGAAAGGGTTCCAGGAGGCAGTGAGAACCAGCATTACTTTTCCCCGCTGGCACCTTTGCTGTGGCAGCAAAAGCTGGACGTTTGTCTTTTTTGCTCCGGAGGCTGCCGAAAGCGAAAACAGGTGCTTTTGAGGATGGAGTCCGCAGGAAAGCAGAGAGGGCCAAATTGTCTGTGGCATTTGAAGAGGTTCCAGGAGGCAGTGAGAACCAGCATTACTTTTCCCCGCTGGCACCTTTGCTGTGGCAGCAAAAGCTGGACGTTTGTCTTTTTTGCTCCGGACGCTGCCGAAAGCGAAAACAGGTGCTTTTGAGGATGGAGTCCGCAGGAAAGCAGAGAGGGCCAAATTGTCTGGGGCATTTGAAAGGGTTCCAGGAGGCAGTGAGAACGAGCATTACTTTTCCCCGCTGGCACCTTTGCTGTGGCAGCAAAAGCTGGACGTTTGTCTTTTTTGCTCCGGAGGCTGCCGAAAGCGAAAACAGGTGCTTTTGAGGATGGAGTCCGCAGGAAAGCAGAGAGGGCCAAATTGTCTGGGGCATTTGAAAGGGTTCCAGGAGGCAGTGAGAACCAGCATTACTTTTCCCCGCTGGCACCTTTGCTGTGGCAGCAAAAGCTGGACGTTTGTCTTTTTTGCTCCGGAGGCTGCCGAAAGCGAAAACAGGTGCTTTTGAGGATGGAGTCCGCAGGAAAGCAGAGAGGGCCAAATTGTCTGGGGCATTTGAAGAGGTTCCAGGAGGCAGTGAGAACCAGCATTACTTTTCCCCGCTGGCACCTTTGCTGTGGCAGCAAAAGCTGGACGTTTGTCTTTTTTGCTCCGGAGGCTGCCGAAAGCGAAAACAGGTGCTTTTGAGGATGGAGTCCGCAGGAAAGCAGAGAGGGCCAAATTGTCTGTGGCATTTGAAAGGGTTCCAGGAGGCAGTGAGAACCAGCATTACTTTTCCCCGCTGGCACCTTTGCTGTGGCAGCAAAAGCTGGACGTTTGTCTTTTTTGCTCCGGAGGTTGCCAAAAGCGAAAACAGGTGCTTTTGAGGATGGAGACCGCAGGAAAGCAGAGAGGGCCAAATTGTCTGGGGCATTTGAAGAGGTTCCAGGAGGCAGTGAGAACCAGCATTACTTTTCCCCGCTGGCACCTTTGCTGTGGCAGCAAAAGCTGGACGTTTGTCTTTTTTTGCTCCGGAGGCTGCCGAAAGCGAAAATAGGTTCTTTTGAGGATGGAGTCCGCAGGAAAGCAGAGAGGGCCAAATTGTCTGTGGCATTTGAAAGGGTTCCAGGAGGCAGTGAGAACCAGCATTACTTTTCCCCGCTGGCACCTTTGCTGTGGCAGCAAAAGCTGGACGTTTGTCTTTTTTGCTCCGGAGGCTGCCGAAAGCGAAAACAGCTGCTTTTGAGGATGGAGTCCGCAGGAAAGCAGAGAGGGCCAAATTGTCTGTGGCATTTGAAAGGGTTCCAGGAGGCAGTGAGAACCAGCATTACTTTTCCCCGCTGGCACCTTTGCTGTGGCAGCAAAAGCTGGACGTTTGTCTTTTTTGCTCCGGAGGCTGCCGAAAGCGAAAACAGGTGCTTTTGAGGATGGAGTCCGCAGGAAAGCAGAGAGGGCCAAATTGTCTGGGGCATTTGAAGAGGTTCCAGGAGGCAGTGAGAACCAGCATTACTTTTCCCCGCTGGCACCTTTGCTGTGGCAGCAAAAGCTGGACGTTTGTCTTTTTTGCTCCGGAGGCTGCCGAAAGCGAAAACAGGTGCTTTTGAGGATGGAGTCCGCAGGAAAGCAGAGAGGGCCAAATTGTCTGTGGCATTTGAAAGGGTTCCAGGAGGCAGTGAGAACCAGCATTACTTTTCCCCGCTGGCACCTTTGCTGTGGCAGCAAAAGCTGGACGTTTGTCTTTTTTGCTCCGGAGGCTGCCGAAAGCGAAAATAGGTGCTTTTGAGGATGGAGTCCGCAGGAAAGCAGAGAGGGCCAAATTGTCTGTGGCATTTGAAAGAGTTCCAGGAGGCAGTGAGAACCAGCATCACTTTTCCCCGCTGGCACCTTTGCTGTGGCAGCAAAACCTGGACGTTTGTCTTTTTACCACCGGAGGGCGCCGAAAGTGAAAAAAGGCGCTTTTGAGGATAGAGTCCGCAGGAAAGCGGAGAGGGCTTAATTGTTTGGGGCATTTGAAAGGGGTCCAGGAGGCAGTGAGAACCAGCATTACTTTTCCCCGCTGGCACCTTTGCTGTGGCAGCAAAAGCTGGACGTTTGTCTTTTTTGCTCCGGAGGTTGCCGAAAGCGAAAACAGGTGCTTTTGAGGATGGAGTCCGCAGGAAAGCAGAGAGGGCCAAATTGTCTGTGGCATTTGAAAGGGTTCCAGGAGGCAGTGAGAACCAGCATTACTTTTCCCCGCTGGCACCTTTGCTGTGGCAGCAAAAGCTGGACGTTTGTCTTTTTTGCTCCGGAGGCTGCCGAAAGCGAAAACAGGTGCTTTTGAGGATGGAGTCCGCAGGAAAGCAGAGAGGGCCAAATTGTCTGTGGCATTTGAAGAGGTTCCAGGAGGCAGTGAGAACCAGCATTACTTTTCCCCGCTGGCACCTTTGCTGTGGCAGCAAAAGCTGGACGTTTGTCTTTTTTGCTCCGGAGGCTGCCGAAAGCGAAAACAGGTGCTTTTGAGGATGGAGTCCGCAGGAAAGCAGAGAGGGCCAAATTGTCTGTGGCATTTGAAAGGGTTCCAGGAGGCAGTGAGAACCAGCATTACTTTTCCCCGCTGGCACCTTTGCTGTGGCAGCAAAAGCTGGACGTTTGTCTTTTTTGCTCCGGAGGCTGCCGAAAGCGAAAACAGGTGCTTTTGAGGATGGAGTCCGCAGGAAAGCAGAGAGGGCCAAATTGTCTGTGGCATTTGAAAGGGTTCCAGGAGGCAGTGAGAACCAGCATTACTTTTCCCCGCTGGCACCTTTGCTGTGGCAGCAAAAGCTGGACGTTTGTCTTTTTTGCTCCGGAGGCTGCCGAAAGCGAAAACAGGTGCTTTTGAGGATGGAGTCCGCAGGAAAGCAGAGAGGGCCAAATTGTCTGTGGCATTTGAAAGGGTTCCAGGAGGCAGTGAGAACCAGCATTACTTTTCCTAGCTGGCACCTTTGTTGTGGCAGCAAAAGCTGGACGTTTGTCTTTTTTGCTCCGGAGGCTGCCGAAAGCGAAAATAGGTGCTTTTGAGGATGGAGTCCGCAGGAAAGCAGAGAGGGCCAAATTGTCTGGGGCATTTGAAAGAGTTCCAGGAGGCAGTGAGAACCAGCATCACTTTTCCCCGCTGGCACCTTTGCTGTGGCAGCAAAAGCTGGACGTTTGTCTTTTTACCACCGGAGGGCGCCGAAAGTGAAAAAAGTCGCTTTTGAGGATAGAGTCCGCAGGAAAGCAGAGAGGGCCAAATTGTCTGTGGCATTTGAAAGGGTTCCAGGAGGCAGTGAGAACCAGCATTACTTTTCCCCGCTGGCACCTTTGCTGTGGCAGCAAAAGCTGGACGTTTGTCTTTTTTGCTCCGGAGGCTGCCGAAAGCGAAAACAGGTGCTTTTGAGGATGGAGTCCGCAGGAAAGCAGAGAGGGCCAAATTGTCTGTGGCATTTGAAGAGGTTCCAGGAGGCAGTGAGAACCAGCATTACTTTTCCCCGCTGGCACCTTTGCTGTGGCAGCAAAAGCTGGACGTTTGTCTTTTTTGCTCCGGAGGCTGCCGAAAGCGAAAACAGGTGCTTTTGAGGATGGAGTCCGCAGGAAAGCAGAGAGGGCCAAATTGTCTGTGGCATTTGAAAGGGTTCCAGGAGGCAGTGAGAACCAGCATTACTTTTCCCCGCTGGCACCTTTGCTGTGGCAGCAAAAGCTGGACGTTTGTCTTTTTTGCTCCGGAGGCTGCCGAAAGCGAAAACAGGTGCTTTTGAGGATGGAGTCCGCAGGAAAGCAGAGAGGGCCAAATTGTCTGTGGCATTTGAAAGGGTTCCAGGAGGCAGTGAGAACCAGCATTACTTTTCCCCGCTGGCACCTTTGCTGTGGCAGCAAAAGCTGGACGTTTGTCTTTTTTGCTCCGGAGGCTGCCGAAAGCGAAAACAGGTGCTTTTGAGGATGGAGTCCGCAGGAAAGCAGAGAGGGCCAAATTGTCTGTGGCATTTGAAAGGGTTCCAGGAGGCAGTGAGAACCAGCATTACTTTTCCTAGCTGGCACCTTTGTTGTGGCAGCAAAAGCTGGACGTTTGTCTTTTTTGCTCCGGAGGCTGCCGAAAGCGAAAATAGGTGCTTTTGAGGATGGAGTCCGCAGGAAAGCAGAGAGGGCCAAATTGTCTGGGGCATTTGAAAGAGTTCCAGGAGGCAGTGAGAACCAGCATCACTTTTCCCCGCTGGCACCTTTGCTGTGGCAGCAAAAGCTGGACGTTTGTCTTTTTACCACCGGAGGGCGCCGAAAGTGAAAAAAGTCGCTTTTGAGGATAGAGTCCGCAGGAAAGCAGAGAGGGCTTAATTGTCTGGGGCATTTGAAAGGGTTCCAGGAGGCAGTGAGAACCAGCATTACTTTTCCCCGCTGGCACCTTTGCTGTGGCAGCAAAAGCTGGACGTTTGTCTTTTTTGCTCCGGAGGCTGCCGAAAGCGAAAACAGGTGCTTTTGAGGATGGAGTCCGCAGGAAAGCAGAGAGGGCCAAATTGTCTGTGGCATTTGAAGAGGTTCCAGGAGGCAGTGAGAACCAGCATTACTTTTCCCCGCTGGCACCTTTGCTGTGGCAGCAAAAGCTGGACGTTTGTCTTTTTTGCTCCGGAGGCTGCCGAAAGCGAAAACAGGTGCTTTTGAGGATGGAGTCCGCAGGAAAGCAGAGAGGGCCAAATTGTCTGTGGCATTTGAAAGGGTTCCAGGAGGCAGTGAGAACCAGCATTACTTTTCCCCGCTGGCACCTTTGCTGTGGCAGCAAAAGCTGGACGTTTGTCTTTTTTGCTCCGGACGCTGCCGAAAGCGAAAACAGGTGCTTTTGAGGATGGAGTCCGCAGGAAAGCAGAGAGGGCCAAATTGTCTGTGGCATTTGAAAGGGTTCCAGGAGGCAGTGAGAACCAGCATTACTTTTCCCCGCTGGCACCTTTGCTGTGGCAGCAAAAGCTGGACGTTTGTCTTTTTTGCTCCGGAGGCTGCCGAAAGCGAAAACAGGTGCTTTTGAGGATGGAGTCCGCAGGAAAGCAGAGAGGGCCAAATTGTCTGTGGCATTTGAAAGGGTTCCAGGAGGCAGTGAGAACCAGCATTACTTTTCCCCGCTGGCACCTTTGCTGTGGCAGCAAAAGCTGGACGTTTGTCTTTTTTGCTCCGGAGGCTGCCGAAAGCGAAAACAGGTGCTTTTGAGGATGGAGTCCGCAGGAAAGCAGAGAGGGCCAAATTGTCTGTGGCATTTGAAAGGGTTCCAGGAGGCAGTGAGAACCAGCATTACTTTTCCCCGCTGGCACCTTTGCTGTGGCAGCAAAAGCTGGACGTTTGTCTTTTTTGCTCCGGAGGCTGCCGAAAGCGAAAACAGGTGCTTTTGAGGATGGAGTCCGCAGGAAAGCAGAGAGGGCCAAATTGTCTGGGGCATTTGAAGAGGTTCCAGGAGGCAGTGAGAACCAGCATTACTTTTCCCTGCTGGCACCTTTGCTGTGGCAGCAAAAGCTGGACGTTTGTCTTTTTTGCTCCGGAGGCTGCCGAAAGCGAAAACAGGTGCTTTTGAGGATGGAGTCCGCAGGAAAGCAGAGAGGGCCAAATTGTCTGTGGCATTTGAAAGGGTTCCAGGAGGCAGTGAGAACCAGCATTACTTTTCCCCGCTGGCACCTTTGCTGTGGCAGCAAAAGCTGGACGTTTGTCTTTTTTGCTCCGGAGGCTGCCGAAAGCGAAAACAGGTGCTTTTGAGGATGGAGTCCGCAGGAAAGCAGAGAGGGCCAAATTGTCTGTGGCATTTGAAAGAGTTCCAGGAGGCAGTGAGAACCAGCATTACTTTTCCCCGCTGGCACCTTTGCTGTGGCAGCAAAAGCTGGACGTTTGTCTTTTTACCACCGGAGGGCG
Source organism: Vanellus vanellus (assembly GCF_965231255.1). Taxonomy (NCBI): domain Eukaryota; kingdom Metazoa; phylum Chordata; class Aves; order Charadriiformes; family Charadriidae; genus Vanellus; species Vanellus vanellus. The sequence continues at coordinate 16,202 of NW_028128057.1, forward strand.
CCGAAAGTGAAAAAAGGCGCTTTTGAGGATAGAGTCCGCAGGAAAGCGGAGAGGGCTTAATTGTTTGGGGCATTTGAAAGGGTTCCAGGAGGCAGTGAGAACCAGCATTACTTTTCCCCGCTGGCACCTTTGCTGTGGCAGCAAAAGCTGGACGTTTGTCTTTTTTGCTCCGGAGGTTGCCGAAAGCGAAAACAGGTGCTTTTGAGGATGCAGTCCGCAGGAAAGCAGAGAGGGCCAAATTGTCTGTGGCATTTGAAAGGGTTCCAGGAGGCAGTGAGAACCAGCATTACTTTTCCCCGCTGGCACCTTTGCTGTGGCAGCAAAAGCTGGACGTTTGTCTTTTTTGCTCCGGAGGCTGCCGAAAGCGAAAACAGGTGCTTTTGAGGATGGAGTCCGCAGGAAAGCAGAGAGGGCCAAATTGTCTGGGGCATTTGAAAGGGTTCCAGGAGGCAGTGAGAACCAGCATTACTTTTCCCCGCTGGCACCTTTGCTGTGGCAGCAAAAGCTGGACGTTTGTCTTTTTTGCTCCGGAGGCTGCCGAAAGCGAAAACAGGTGCTTTTGAGGATGGAGTCCGCAGGAAAGCAGAGAGGGCCAAATTGTCTGGGGCATTTGAAAGGGTTCCAGGAGGCAGTGAGAACCAGCATTACTTTTCCCCGCTGGCACCTTTGCTGTGGCAGCAAAAGCTGGACGTTTGTCTTTTTTGCTCCGGAGGCTGCCGAAAGCGAAAACAGGTGCTTTTGAGGATGGAGTCCGCAGGAAAGCAGAGAGGGCCAAATTGTCTGTGGCATTTGAAAGGGTTCCAGGAGGCAGTGAGAACCAGCATTACTTTTCCCCGCTGGCACCTTTGCTGTGGCAGCAAAAGCTGGACTTTTGTCTTTTTTGCTCCGGAGGTTGCCAAAAGCGAAAACAGGTGCTTTTTAGGATGGAGTCCGCAGGAAAGCAGAGAGGGCCAAATTGTCTGGGGCATTTGAAGAGGTTCCAGGAGGCAGTGAGAACCAGCATTACTTTTCCCCGCTGGCACCTTTGCTGTGGCAGCAAAAGCTGGACGTTTGTCTTTTTTGCTCCGGAGGCTGCCGAAAGCGAAAACAGGTGCTTTTGAGGATGGAGTCCGCAGGAAAGCAGAGAGGGCCAAATTGTCTGTGGCATTTGAAAGGGTTCCAGGAGGCAGTGAGAACCAGCATTACTTTTCCCCGCTGGCACCTTTGCTGTGGCAGCAAAAGCTGGACGTTTGTCTTTTTTGCTCCGGAGGCTGCCGAAAGCGAAAACAGGTGCTTTTGAGGATGGAGTCCGCAGGAAAGCAGAGAGGGCCAAATTGTCTGTGGCATTTGAAAGGGTTCCAGGAGGCAGTGAGAACCAGCATTACTTTTCCCCGCTGGCACCTTTGCTGTGGCAGCAAAAGCTGGACGTTTGTCTTTTTTGCTCCGGAGGCTGCCGAAAGCGAAAACAGGTGCTTTTGAGGATGGAGTCCGCAGGAAAGCAGAGAGGGCCAAATTGTCTGGGGCATTTGAAGAGGTTCCAGGAGGCAGTGAGAACCAGCATTACTTTTCCCTGCTGGCACCTTTGCTGTGGCAGCAAAAGCTGGACGTTTGTCTTTTTTGCTCCGGAGGCTGCCGAAAGCGAAAACAGGTGCTTTTGAGGATGGAGTCCGCAGGAAAGCAGAGAGGGCCAAATTGTCTGTGGCATTTGAAAGGGTTCCAGGAGGCAGTGAGAACCAGCATTACTTTTCCCCGCTGGCACCTTTGCTGTGGCAGCAAAAGCTGGACGTTTGTCTTTTTTGCTCCGGAGGCTGCCGAAAGCGAAAATAGGTGCTTTTGAGGATGGAGTCCGCAGGAAAGCAGAGAGGGCCAAATTGTCTGTGGCATTTGAAAGAGTTCCAGGAGGCAGTGAGAACCAGCATCACTTTTCCCCGCTGGCACCTTTGCTGTGGCAGCAAAAGCTGGACGTTTGTCTTTTTACCACCGGAGGGCGCCGAAAGTGAAAAAAGGCGCTTTTGAGGATAGAGTCCGCAGGAAAGCGGAAAGGGCTTAATTGTTTGGGGCATTTGAAAGGGTTCCAGGAGGCAGTGAGAACCAGCATTACTTTTCCCCGCTGGCACCTTTGCTGTGGCAGCAAAAGCTGGACGTTTGTCTTTTTTGCTCCGGAGGTTGCCGAAAGCGAAAACAGGTGCTTTTGAGGATGCAGTCCGCAGGAAAGCAGAGAGGGCCAAATTGTCTGTGGCATTTGAAAGGGTTCCAGGAGGCAGTGAGAACCAGCATTACTTTTCCCCGCTGGCACCTTTGCTGTGGCAGCAAAAGCTGGACGTTTGTCTTTTTTGCTCCGGAGGCTGCCGAAAGCGAAAACAGGTGCTTTTGAGGATGGAGTCCGCAGGAAAGCAGAGAGGGCCAAATTGTCTGTGGCATTTGAAAGGGTTCCAGGAGGCAGTGAGAACCAGCATTACTTTTCCCCGCTGGCACCTTTGCTGTGGCAGCAAAAGCTGGACGTTTGTCTTTTTTGCTCCGGAGGCTGCCGAAAGCGAAAACAGGTGCTTTTGAGGATGGAGTCCGCAGGAAAGCAGAGAGGGCCAAATTGTCTGTGGCATTTGAAAGGGTTCCAGGAGGCAGTGAGAACCAGCATTACTTTTCCCCGCTGGCACCTTTGCTGTGGCAGCAAAAGCTGGACGTTTGTCTTTTTTGCTCCGGAGGCTGCCGAAAGCGAAAACAGGTGCTTTTGAGGATGGAGTCCGCAGGAAAGCAGAGAGGGCCAAATTGTCTGGGGCATTTGAAGAGGTTCCAGGAGGCAGTGAGAACCAGCATTACTTTTCCCTGCTGGCACCTTTGCTGTGGCAGCAAAAGCTGGACGTTTGTCTTTTTTGCTCCGGAGGCTGCCGAAAGCGAAAACAGGTGCTTTTGAGGATGGAGTCCGCAGGAAAGCAGAGAGGGCCAAATTGTCTGTGGCATTTGAAAGGGTTCCAGGAGGCAGTGAGAACCAGCATTACTTTTCCCCGCTGGCACCTTTGCTGTGGCAGCAAAAGCTGGACGTTTGTCTTTTTTGCTCCGGAGGCTGCCGAAAGCGAAAATAGGTGCTTTTGAGGATGGAGTCCGCAGGAAAGCAGAGAGGGCCAAATTGTCTGTGGCATTTGAAAGAGTTCCAGGAGGCAGTGAGAACCAGCATCACTTTTCCCCGCTGGCACCTTTGCTGTGGCAGCAAAAGCTGGACGTTTGTCTTTTTACCACCGGAGGGCGCCGAAAGTGAAAAAAGGCGCTTTTGAGGATAGAGTCCGCAGGAAAGCGGAGAGGGCTTAATTGTCTGGGGCATTTGAAAGGGTTCCAGGAGGCAGTGAGAACCAGCATTACTTTTCCCCGCTGGCACCTTTGCTGTGGCAGCAAAAGCTGGACGTTTGTCTTTTTTGCTCCGGAGGTTGCCGAAAGCGAAAACAGGTGCTTTTGAGGATGCAGTCCGCAGGAAAGCAGAGAGGGCCAAATTGTCTGTGGCATTTGAAAGGGTTCCAGGAGGCAGTGAGAACCAGCATTACTTTTCCCCGCTGGCACCTTTGCTGTGGCAGCAAAAGCTGGACGTTTGTCTTTTTTGCTCCGGAGGCTGCCGAAAGCGAAAACAGGTGCTTTTGAGGATGGAGTCCGCAGGAAAGCAGAGAGGGCCAAATTGTCTGGGGCATTTGAAAGGGTTCCAGGAGGCAGTGAGAACCAGCATTACTTTTCCCCGCTGGCACCTTTGCTGTGGCAGCAAAAGCTGGACGTTTGTCTTTTTTGCTCCGGAGGCTGCCGAAAGCGAAAACAGGTGCTTTTGAGGATGGAGTCCGCAGGAAAGCAGAGAGGGCCAAATTGTCTGGGGCATTTGAAAGGGTTCCAGGAGGCAGTGAGAACCAGCATTACTTTTCCCCGCTGGCACCTTTGCTGTGGCAGCAAAAGCTGGACGTTTGTCTTTTTTGCTCCGGAGGCTGCCGAAAGCGAAAACAGGTGCTTTTGAGGATGGAGTCCGCAGGAAAGCAGAGAGGGCCAAATTGTCTGTGGCATTTGAAAGGGTTCCAGGAGGCAGTGAGAACCAGCATTACTTTTCCCCGCTGGCACCTTTGCTGTGGCAGCAAAAGCTGGACTTTTGTCTTTTTTGCTCCGGAGGTTGCCAAAAGCGAAAACAGGTGCTTTTTAGGATGGAGTCCGCAGGAAAGCAGAGAGGGCCAAATTGTCTGGGGCATTTGAAGAGGTTCCAGGAGGCAGTGAGAACCAGCATTACTTTTCCCCGCTGGCACCTTTGCTGTGGCAGCAAAAGCTGGACGTTTGTCTTTTTTGCTCCGGAGGCTGCCGAAAGCGAAAACAGGTGCTTTTGAGGATGGAGTCCGCAGGAAAGCAGAGAGGGCCAAATTGTCTGTGGCATTTGAAAGGGTTCCAGGAGGCAGTGAGAACCAGCATTACTTTTCCCCGCTGGCACCTTTGCTGTGGCAGCAAAAGCTGGACGTTTGTCTTTTTTGCTCCGGAGGCTGCCGAAAGCGAAAACAGGTGCTTTTGAGGATGGAGTCCGCAGGAAAGCAGAGAGGGCCAAATTGTCTGTGGCATTTGAAAGGGTTCCAGGAGGCAGTGAGAACCAGCATTACTTTTCCCCGCTGGCACCTTTGCTGTGGCAGCAAAAGCTGGACGTTTGTCTTTTTTGCTCCGGAGGCTGCCGAAAGCGAAAACAGGTGCTTTTGAGGATGGAGTCCGCAGGAAAGCAGAGAGGGCCAAATTGTCTGGGGCATTTGAAGAGGTTCCAGGAGGCAGTGAGAACCAGCATTACTTTTCCCTGCTGGCACCTTTGCTGTGGCAGCAAAAGCTGGACGTTTGTCTTTTTTGCTCCGGAGGCTGCCGAAAGCGAAAACAGGTGCTTTTGAGGATGGAGTCCGCAGGAAAGCAGAGAGGGCCAAATTGTCTGTGGCATTTGAAAGGGTTCCAGGAGGCAGTGAGAACCAGCATTACTTTTCCCCGCTGGCACCTTTGCTGTGGCAGCAAAAGCTGGACGTTTGTCTTTTTTGCTCCGGAGGCTGCCGAAAGCGAAAATAGGTGCTTTTGAGGATGGAGTCCGCAGGAAAGCAGAGAGGGCCAAATTGTCTGTGGCATTTGAAAGAGTTCCAGGAGGCAGTGAGAACCAGCATCACTTTTCCCCGCTGGCACCTTTGCTGTGGCAGCAAAAGCTGGACGTTTGTCTTTTTACCACCGGAGGGCGCCGAAAGTGAAAAAAGGCGCTTTTGAGGATAGAGTCCGCAGGAAAGCGGAGAGGGCTTAATTGTTTGGGGCATTTGAAAGGGTTCCAGGAGGCAGTGAGAACCAGCATTACTTTTCCCCGCTGGCACCTTTGCTGTGGCAGCAAAAGCTGGACGTTTGTCTTTTTTGCTCCGGAGGTTGCCGAAAGCGAAAACAGGTGCTTTTGAGGATGCAGTCCGCAGGAAAGCAGAGAGGGCCAAATTGTCTGTGGCATTTGAAAGGGTTCCAGGAGGCAGTGAGAACCAGCATTACTTTTCCCCGCTGGCACCTTTGCTGTGGCAGCAAAAGCTGGACGTTTGTCTTTTTTGCTCCGGAGGCTGCCGAAAGCGAAAACAGGTGCTTTTGAGGATGGAGTCCGCAGGAAAGCAGAGAGGGCCAAATTGTCTGGGGCATTTGAAAGGGTTCCAGGAGGCAGTGAGAACCAGCATTACTTTTCCCCGCTGGCACCTTTGCTGTGGCAGCAAAAGCTGGACGTTTGTCTTTTTAGCACCGGAGGGCGCCGAAAGTGAAAAAAGGCGCTTTTGAGGATAGAGTCCGCAGGAAAGCGGAGAGGGCTTAATTGTTTGGGGCATTTGAAAGGGTTCCAGGAGGCAGTGAGAACCAGCATTACTTTTCCCCGCTGGCACCTTTGCTGTGGCAGCAAAAGCTGGACGTTTGTCTTTTTTGCTCCGGAGGTTGCCGAAAGCGAAAACAGGTGCTTTTGAGGATGCAGTCCGCAGGAAAGCAGAGAGGGCCAAATTGTCTGTGGCATTTGAAAGGGTTCCAGGAGGCAGTGAGAACCAGCATTACTTTTCCCCGCTGGCACCTTTGCTGTGGCAGCAAAAGCTGGACGTTTGTCTTTTTTGCTCCGGAGGCTGCCGAAAGCGAAAACAGGTGCTTTTGAGGATGGAGTCCGCAGGAAAGCAGAGAGGGCCAAATTGTCTGGGGCATTTGAAAGGGTTCCAGGAGGCAGTGAGAACCAGCATTACTTTTCCCCGCTGGCACCTTTGCTGTGGCAGCAAAAGCTGGACGTTTGTCTTTTTTGCTCCGGAGGCTGCCGAAAGCGAAAACAGGTGCTTTTGAGGATGGAGTCCGCAGGAAAGCAGAGAGGGCCAAATTGTCTGGGGCATTTGAAAGGGTTCCAGGAGGCAGTGAGAACCAGCATTACTTTTCCCCGCTGGCACCTTTGCTGTGGCAGCAAAAGCTGGACGTTTGTCTTTTTTGCTCCGGAGGCTGCCGAAAGCGAAAACAGGTGCTTTTGAGGATGGAGTCCGCAGGAAAGCAGAGAGGGCCAAATTGTCTGTGGCATTTGAAAGGGTTCCAGGAGGCAGTGAGAACCAGCATTACTTTTCCCCGCTGGCACCTTTGCTGTGGCAGCAAAAGCTGGACTTTTGTCTTTTTTGCTCCGGAGGTTGCCAAAAGCGAAAACAGGTGCTTTTTAGGATGGAGTCCGCAGGAAAGCAGAGAGGGCCAAATTGTCTGGGGCATTTGAAGAGGTTCCAGGAGGCAGTGAGAACCAGCATTACTTTTCCCCGCTGGCACCTTTGCTGTGGCAGCAAAAGCTGGACGTTTGTCTTTTTTGCTCCGGAGGCTGCCGAAAGCGAAAACAGGTGCTTTTGAGGATGGAGTCCGCAGGAAAGCAGAGAGGGCCAAATTGTCTGTGGCATTTGAAAGGGTTCCAGGAGGCAGTGAGAACCAGCATTACTTTTCCCCGCTGGCACCTTTGCTGTGGCAGCAAAAGCTGGACGTTTGTCTTTTTTGCTCCGGAGGCTGCCGAAAGCGAAAACAGGTGCTTTTGAGGATGGAGTCCGCAGGAAAGCAGAGAGGGCCAAATTGTCTGTGGCATTTGAAAGGGTTCCAGGAGGCAGTGAGAACCAGCATTACTTTTCCCCGCTGGCACCTTTGCTGTGGCAGCAAAAGCTGGACGTTTGTCTTTTTTGCTCCGGAGGCTGCCGAAAGCGAAAACAGGTGCTTTTGAGGATGGAGTCCGCAGGAAAGCAGAGAGGGCCAAATTGTCTGGGGCATTTGAAGAGGTTCCAGGAGGCAGTGAGAACCAGCATTACTTTTCCCTGCTGGCACCTTTGCTGTGGCAGCAAAAGCTGGACGTTTGTCTTTTTTGCTCCGGAGGCTGCCGAAAGCGAAAACAGGTGCTTTTGAGGATGGAGTCCGCAGGAAAGCAGAGAGGGCCAAATTGTCTGTGGCATTTGAAAGGGTTCCAGGAGGCAGTGAGAACCAGCATTACTTTTCCCCGCTGGCACCTTTGCTGTGGCAGCAAAAGCTGGACGTTTGTCTTTTTTGCTCCGGAGGCTGCCGAAAGCGAAAATAGGTGCTTTTGAGGATGGAGTCCGCAGGAAAGCAGAGAGGGCCAAATTGTCTGTGGCATTTGAAAGAGTTCCAGGAGGCAGTGAGAACCAGCATCACTTTTCCCCGCTGGCACCTTTGCTGTGGCAGCAAAAGCTGGACGTTTGTCTTTTTACCACCGGAGGGCGCCGAAAGTGAAAAAAGGCGCTTTTGAGGATAGAGTCCGCAGGAAAGCGGAGAGGGCTTAATTGTTTGGGGCATTTGAAAGGGTTCCAGGAGGCAGTGAGAACCAGCATTACTTTTCCCCGCTGGCACCTTTGCTGTGGCAGCAAAAGCTGGACGTTTGTCTTTTTTGCTCCGGAGGTTGCCGAAAGCGAAAACAGGTGCTTTTGAGGATGCAGTCCGCAGGAAAGCAGAGAGGGCCAAATTGTCTGTGGCATTTGAAAGGGTTCCAGGAGGCAGTGAGAACCAGCATTACTTTTCCCCGCTGGCACCTTTGCTGTGGCAGCAAAAGCTGGACGTTTGTCTTTTTTGCTCCGGAGGCTGCCGAAAGCGAAAACAGGTGCTTTTGAGGATGGAGTCCGCAGGAAAGCAGAGAGGGCCAAATTGTCTGTGGCATTTGAAAGGGTTCCAGGAGGCAGTGAGAACCAGCATTACTTTTCCCCGCTGGCACCTTTGCTGTGGCAGCAAAAGCTGGACGTTTGTCTTTTTTGCTCCGGAGGCTGCCGAAAGCGAAAACAGGTGCTTTTGAGGATGGAGTCCGCAGGAAAGCAGAGAGGGCCAAATTGTCTGTGGCATTTGAAAGGGTTCCAGGAGGCAGTGAGAACCAGCATTACTTTTCCCCGCTGGCACCTTTGCTGTGGCAGCAAAAGCTGGACGTTTGTCTTTTTTGCTCCGGAGGCTGCCGAAAGCGAAAACAGGTGCTTTTGAGGATGGAGTCCGCAGGAAAGCAGAGAGGGCCAAATTGTCTGGGGCATTTGAAGAGGTTCCAGGAGGCAGTGAGAACCAGCATTACTTTTCCCCGCTGGCACCTTTGCTGTGGCAGCAAAAGCTGGACGTTTGTCTTTTTTGCTCCGGAGGCTGCCGAAAGCGAAAACAGGTGCTTTTGAGGATGGAGTCCGCAGGAAAGCAGAGAGGGCCAAATTGTCTGTGGCATTTGAAAGGGTTCCAGGAGGCAGTGAGAACCAGCATTACTTTTCCCCGCTGGCACCTTTGCTGTGGCAGCAAAAGCTGGACGTTTGTCTTTTTTGCTCCGGAGGCTGCCGAAAGCGAAAACAGGTGCTTTTGAGGATGGAGTCCGCAGGAAAGCAGAGAGGGCCAAATTGTCTGTGGCATTTGAAAGGGTTCCAGGAGGCAGTGAGAACCAGCATTACTTTTCCCCGCTGGCACCTTTGCTGTGGCAGCAAAAGCTGGACGTTTGTCTTTTTTGCTCCGGAGGCTGCCGAAAGCGAAAACAGGTGCTTTTGAGGATGGAGTCCGCAGGAAAGCAGAGAGGGCCAAATTGTCTGGGGCATTTGAAGAGGTTCCAGGAGGCAGTGAGAACCAGCATTACTTTTCCCTGCTGGCACCTTTGCTGTGGCAGCAAAAGCTGGACGTTTGTCTTTTTTGCTCCGGAGGCTGCCGAAAGCGAAAACAGGTGCTTTTGAGGATGGAGTCCGCAGGAAAGCAGAGAGGGCCAAATTGTCTGTGGCATTTGAAAGGGTTCCAGGAGGCAGTGAGAACCAGCATTACTTTTCCCCGCTGGCACCTTTGCTGTGGCAGCAAAAGCTGGACGTTTGTCTTTTTTGCTCCGGAGGCTGCCGAAAGCGAAAATAGGTGCTTTTGAGGATGGAGTCCGCAGGAAAGCAGAGAGGGCCAAATTGTCTGTGGCATTTGAAAGAGTTCCAGGAGGCAGTGAGAACCAGCATCACTTTTCCCCGCTGGCACCTTTGCTGTGGCAGCAAAAGCTGGACGTTTGTCTTTTTACCACCGGAGGGCGCCGAAAGTGAAAAAAGGCGCTTTTGAGGATAGAGTCCGCAGGAAAGCGGAGAGGGCTTAATTGTTTGGGGCATTTGAAAGGGTTCCAGGAGGCAGTGAGAACCAGCATTACTTTTCCCCGCTGGCACCTTTGCTGTGGCAGCAAAAGCTGGACGTTTGTCTTTTTTGCTCCGGAGGTTGCCGAAAGCGAAAACAGGTGCTTTTGAGGATGCAGTCCGCAGGAAAGCAGAGAGGGCCAAATTGTCTGTGGCATTTGAAAGGGTTCCAGGAGGCAGTGAGAACCAGCATTACTTTTCCCCGCTGGCACCTTTGCTGTGGCAGCAAAAGCTGGACGTTTGTCTTTTTTGCTCCGGAGGCTGCCGAAAGCGAAAACAGGTGCTTTTGAGGATGGAGTCCGCAGGAAAGCAGAGAGGGCCAAATTGTCTGTGGCATTTGAAAGGGTTCCAGGAGGCAGTGAGAACCAGCATTACTTTTCCCCGCTGGCACCTTTGCTGTGGCAGCAAAAGCTGGACGTTTGTCTTTTTTGCTCCGGAGGCTGCCGAAAGCGAAAACAGGTGCTTTTGAGGATGGAGTCCGCAGGAAAGCAGAGAGGGCCAAATTGTCTGTGGCATTTGAAAGGGTTCCAGGAGGCAGTGAGAACCAGCATTACTTTTCCCCGCTGGCACCTTTGCTGTGGCAGCAAAAGCTGGACGTTTGTCTTTTTTGCTCCGGAGGCTGCCGAAAGCGAAAACAGGTGCTTTTGAGGATGGAGTCCGCAGGAAAGCAGAGAGGGCCAAATTGTCTGGGGCATTTGAAGAGGTTCCAGGAGGCAGTGAGAACCAGCATTACTTTTCCCTGCTGGCACCTTTGCTGTGGCAGCAAAAGCTGGACGTTTGTCTTTTTTGCTCCGGAGGCTGCCGAAAGCGAAAACAGGTGCTTTTGAGGATGGAGTCCGCAGGAAAGCAGAGAGGGCCAAATTGTCTGTGGCATTTGAAAGGGTTCCAGGAGGCAGTGAGAACCAGCATTACTTTTCCCCGCTGGCACCTTTGCTGTGGCAGCAAAAGCTGGACGTTTGTCTTTTTTGCTCCGGAGGCTGCCGAAAGCGAAAATAGGTGCTTTTGAGGATGGAGTCCGCAGGAAAGCAGAGAGGGCCAAATTGTCTGGGGCATTTGAAAGAGTTCCAGGAGGCAGTGAGAACCAGCATCACTTTTCCCCGCTGGCACCTTTGCTGTGGCAGCAAAAGCTGGACGTTTGTCTTTTTACCACCGGAGGGCGCCGAAAGTGAAAAAAGTCGCTTTTGAGGATAGAGTCCGCAGGAAAGCAGAGAGGGCTTAATTGTCTGGGGCATTTGAAAGGGTTCCAGGAGGCAGTGAGAACCAGCATTACTTTTCCCCGCTGGCACCTTTGCTGTGGCAGCAAAAGCTGGACGTTTGTCTTTTTTGCTCCGGAGGCTGCCGAAAGCGAAAACAGGTGCTTTTGAGGATGGAGTCCGCAGGAAAGCAGAGAGGGCCAAATTGTCTGTGGCATTTGAAGAGGTTCCAGGAGGCAGTGAGAACCAGCATTACTTTTCCCCGCTGGCACCTTTGCTGTGGCAGCAAAAGCTGGACGTTTGTCTTTTTTGCTCCGGACGCTGCCGAAAGCGAAAACAGGTGCTTTTGAGGATGGAGTCCGCAGGAAAGCAGAGAGGGCCAAATTGTCTGGGGCATTTGAAAGGGTTCCAGGAGGCAGTGAGAACCAGCATTACTTTTCCCCGCTGGCACCTTTGCTGTGGCAGCAAAAGCTGGACGTTTGTCTTTTTTGCTCCGGACGCTGCCGAAAGCGAAAACAGGTGCTTTTGAGGATGGAGTCCGCAGGAAAGCAGAGAGGGCCAAATTGTCTGTGGCATTTGAAAGGGTTCCAGGAGGCAGTGAGAACCAGCATTACTTTTCCCCGCTGGCACCTTTGCTGTGGCAGCAAAAGCTGGACGTTTGTCTTTTTTGCTCCGGAGGCTGCCGAAAGCGAAAACAGGTGCTTTTGAGGATGGAGTCCGCAGGAAAGCAGAGAGGGCCAAATTGTCTGTGGCATTTGAAAGGGTTCCAGGAGGCAGTGAGAACCAGCATTACTTTTCCCCGCTGGCACCTTTGCTGTGGCAGCAAAAGCTGGACGTTTGTCTTTTTTGCTCCGGAGGCTGCCGAAAGCGAAAACAGGTGCTTTTGAGGATGGAGTCCGCAGGAAAGCAGAGAGGGCCAAATTGTCTGTGGCATTTGAAAGGGTTCCAGGAGGCAGTGAGAACCAGCATTACTTTTCCCCGCTGGCACCTTTGCTGTGGCAGCAAAAGCTGGACGTTTGTCTTTTTTGCTCCGGAGGTTGCCAAAAGCGAAAACAGGTGCTTTTGAGGATGGAGTCCGCAGGAAAGCAGAGAGGGCCAAATTGTCTGGGGCATTTGAAAGGGTTCCAGGAGGCAGTGAGAACCAGCATTACTTTTCCCCGCTGGCACCTTTGCTGTGGCAGCAAAAGCTGGACGTTTGTCTTTTTTGCTCCGGACGTTGCCGAAAGAGAAAACAGGTGCTTTTGAGGATGGAGTCCGCAGGAAAGCAGAGAGGGCCAAATTGTCTGGGGCATTTGAAAGGGTTCCAGGAGGCAGTGAGAACCAGCATTACTTTTCCCCGCTGGCACCTTTGCTGTGGCAGCAAAAGCTGGACGTTTGTCTTTTTTGCTCCGGAGGTTGCCAAAAGCGAAAACAGGTGCTTTTGAGGATGGAGTCCGCAGGAAAGCAGAGAGGGCCAAATTGTCTGTGGCATTTGAAAGGGTTCCAGGAGGCAGTGAGAACGAGCATTACTTTTCCCCGCTGGCACCTTTGCTGTGGCAGCAAAAGCTGGACGTTTGTCTTTTTTGCTCCGGAGGCTGCCGAAAGCGAAAACAGGTGCTTTTGAGGATGGAGTCCGCAGGAAAGCAGAGAGGGCCAAATTGTCTGTGGCATTTGAAAGGGTTCCAGGAGGCAGTGAGAACCAGCATTACTTTTCCCCGCTGGCACCTTTGCTGTGGCAGCAAAAGCTGGACGTTTGTCTTTTTGCTCCGGAGGTTGCCAAAAGCGAAAACAGGTGCTTTTGAGGATGGAGTCCGCAGGAAAGCAGAGAGGGCCAAATTGTCTGGGGCATTTGAAGAGGTTCCAGGAGGCAGTGAGAACCAGCATTACTTTTCCCCGCTGGCACCTTTGCTGTGGCAGCAAAAGCTGGACGTTTGTCTTTTTTGCTCCGGAGGCTGCCGAAAGCGAAAATAGGTGCTTTTGAGGATGGAGTCCGCAGGAAAGCAGAGAGGGCCAAATTGTCTGGGGCATTTGAAAGAGTTCCAGGAGGCAGTGAGAACCAGCATCACTTTTCCCCGCTGGCACCTTTGCTGTGGCAGCAAAAGCTGGACGTTTGTCTTTTTACCACCGGAGGGCGCCGAAAGTGAAAAAAGTCGCTTTTGAGGATAGAGTCCGCAGGAAAGCAGAGAGGGCTTAATTGTCTGGGGCATTTGAAAGGGTTCCAGGAGGCAGTGAGAACCAGCATTACTTTTCCCCGCTGGCACCTTTGCTGTGGCAGCAAAAGCTGGACGTTTGTCTTTTTTGCTCCGGAGGCTGCCGAAGCGAAAACAGGTGCTTTTGAGGATGGAGTCCGCAGGAAAGCAGAGAGGGCCAAATTGTCTGTGGCATTTGAAGAGGTTCCAGGAGGCAGTGAGAACCAGCATTACTTTTCCCCGCTGGCACCTTTGCTGTGGCAGCAAAAGCTGGACGTTTGTCTTTTTTGCTCCGGACGCTGCCGAAAGCGAAAACAGGTGCTTTTGAGGATGGAGTCCGCAGGAAAGCAGAGAGGGCCAAATTGTCTGGGGCATTTGAAAGGGTTCCAGGAGGCAGTGAGAACCAGCATTACTTTTCCCGCTGGCACCTTTGCTGTGGCAGCAAAAGCTGGACGTTTGTCTTTTTTGCTCCGGACGCTGCCGAAAGCGAAAACAGGTGCTTTTGAGGATGGAGTCCGCAGGAAAGCAGAGAGGGCCAAATTGTCTGTGGCATTTGAAAGGGTTCCAGGAGGCAGTGAGAACCAGCATTTACTTTTCCCCGCTGGCACCTTTGCTGTGGCAGCAAAAGCTGGACGTTTGTCTTTTTTGCTCCGGACGCTGCCGAAAGCGAAAACAGGTGCTTTTGAGGATGGAGTCCGCAGGAAAGCAGAGAGGGCCAAATTGTCTGTGGCATTTGAAAGGGTTCCAGGAGGCAGTGAGAACCAGCATTACTTTTCCCCGCTGGCACCTTTGCTGTGGCAGCAAAAGCTGGACGTTTGTCTTTTTGCTCCGGAGGCTGCCGAAAGCGAAAACAGGTGCTTTTGAGGATGGAGTCCGCAGGAAAGCAGAGAGGGCCAAATTGTCTGTGGCATTTGAAAGGGTTCCAGGAGGCAGTGAGAACCAGCATTACTTTTCCCCGCTGGCACCTTTGCTGTGGCAGCAAAAGCTGGACGTTTGTCTTTTTGCTCCGGAGGTTGCCAAAAGCGAAAACAGGTGCTTTTGAGGATGGAGTCCGCAGGAAAGCAGAGAGGGCCAAATTGTCTGGTGGCATTTGAAAGGGTTCCAGGAGGCAGTGAGAACCAGCATTACTTTTCCCCGCTGGCACCTTTGCTGTGGCAGCAAAAGCTGGACGTTTGTCTTTTTTGCTCCGGAGGTTGCCGAAAGAGAAAACAGGTGCTTTTGAGGATGGAGTCCGCAGGAAAGCAGAGAGGCCAAATTGTCTGGGGCATTTGAAAGGGTTCCAGGAGGCAGTGAGAACCAGCATTACTTTTCCCCGCTGGCACCTTTGCTGTGGCAGCAAAAGCTGGACGTTTGTCTTTTTTGCTCCGGAGGTTGCCAAAAGCGAAAACAGGTGCTTTTGAGGATGGAGTCCGCAGGAAAGCAGAGAGGGCCAAATTGTCTGGGGCATTTGAAAGGGTTCCAGGAGGCAGTGAGAACGAGCATTACTTTTCCCCGCTGGCACCTTTGCTGTGGCAGCAAAAGCTGGACGTTTGTCTTTTTTGCTCCGGAGGCTGCCGAAAGCGAAAACAGGTGCTTTTGAGGATGGAGTCCGCAGGAAAGCAGAGAGGGCCAAATTGTCTGTGGCATTTTGAAAGGGTTCCAGGAGGCAGTGAGAACCAGCATTACTTTTCCCGCTGGCACCTTTGCTGTGGCAGCAAAAGCTGGACGTTTGTCTTTTTTGCTCCGGAGGTTGCCAAAGCGAAAACAGGTGCTTTTGAGATGGAGTCCGCAGGAAAGCAGAGAGGGCCAAATTGTCTGGGGCATTTGAAGAGGTTCCAGGAGGCAGTGAGAACCAGCATTACTTTTCCCCGCTGGCACCTTTGCTGTGGCAGCAAAAGCTGGACGTTTGTCTTTTTTTGCTCCGGAGGCTGCCGAAAGCGAAAATAGGTTCTTTTGAGGATGGAGTCCGCAGGAAAGCAGAGAGGGCCAAATTGTCTGTGGCATTTGAAAGGGTTCCAGGAGGCAGTGAGAACCAGCATTACTTTTCCCCGCTGGCACCTTTGCTGTGGCAGCAAAGCTGGACGTTTGTCTTTTTTGCTCCGGAGGCTGCCGAAAGCGAAAACAGGTGCTTTTGAGGATGGAGTCCGCAGGAAAGCAGAGAGGGCCAAATTGTCTGGGGCATTTGAAGAGGTTCCAGGAGGCAGTGAGAACCAGCATTACTTTCCCCGCTGGCACCTTTGCTGTGGCAGTCAAAAGCTGGACGTTTGTCCTTTTTTGCCTCCGGGGGAGGCTGCCGAAAGCGAAAACAGGTGCTTTTGAGGATGGAGTCCGCAGGAAAGCAGAGAGGGCCAAATTGTCTGTGGCATTTGAAAGGGTTCCAGGAGGCAGTGAGAACCAGCATTACTTTTCCCCGCTGGCACCTTTGCTGTGGCAGCAAAAGCTGGACGTTTGTCTTTTTTGCTCCGGAGGCTGCCGAAAGCGAAAATAGGTGCTTTTGAGGATGGAGTCCGCAGGAAAGCAGAGAGGGCCAAATTGTCTGTGGCATTTGAAAGGGTTCCAGGAGGCAGTGAGAACCAGCATCACTTTTCCCCGCTGGCACCTTTGCTGTGGCAGCAAAAGCTGGACGTTTGTCTTTTTTGCTCCGGAGGTTGCCAAAAGCGAAAACAGGTGCTTTTGAGGATAGAGTCCGCAGGAAAGCAGAGAGGGCCAAATTGTCTGGGGCATTTGAAAGGGTTCCAGGAGGCAGTGAGAACCAGCATTACTTTTCCCCGCTGGCACCTTTGCTGTGGCAGCAAAAGCTGGACGTTTGTCTTTTTTGCTCCGGACGTTGCCGAAAGAGAAAACAGGTGCTTTTGAGGATGGAGTCCGCAGGAAAGCAGAGAGGGCCAAATTGTCTGGGGCATTTGAAAGGGTTCCAGGAGGCAGTGAGAACCAGCATTACTTTTCCCCGCTGGCACCTTTGCTGTGGCAGCAAAAGCTGGACGTTTGTCTTTTTTGCTCCGGACGTTGCCGAAAGAGAAAACAGGTGCTTTTGAGGATGGAGTCCGCAGGAAAGCAGAGAGGGCCAAATTGTCTGGGGCATTTGAAAGGGTTCCAGGAGGCAGTGAGAACCAGCATTACTTTTCCCCGCTGGCACCTTTGCTGTGGCAGCAAAAGCTGGACGTTTGTCTTTTTTGCTCCGGAGGTTGCCAAAAGCGAAAACAGGTGCTTTTGAGGATGGAGTCCGCAGGAAAGCAGAGAGGGCCAAATTGTCTGTGGCATTTGAAAGGGTTCCAGGAGGCAGTGAGAACGAGCATTACTTTTCCCCGCTGGCACCTTTGCTGTGGCAGCAAAAGCTGGACGTTTGTCTTTTTTGCTCCGGAGGCTGCCGAAAGCGAAAACAGGTGCTTTTGAGGATGGAGTCCGCAGGAAAGCAGAGAGGGCCAAATTGTCTGGGGCATTTGAAGAGGTTCCAGGAGGCAGTGAGAACCAGCATTACTTTTCCCCGCTGGCACCTTTGCTGTGGCAGCAAAAGCTGGACGTTTGTCTTTTTTGCTCCGGAGGCTGCCGGAAAGCGAAAATAGGTGCTTTTGAGGATGGAGTCCGCAGGAAAGCAGAGAGGGCCAAATTGTCTGGGGCATTTGAAAGAGTTCCAGGAGGCAG
>NW_028128056.1:0-20288 GCF_965231255.1 Vanellus vanellus
GGGGTGGCACTGGCCCAACCCTTCGCCGGCGCCTGCGCCCTCTTGGAATGGGACCAGTTAGCCGGAAGGTTCCGGGCCCCCACCATCATCAACGGTGAGTTCTGACACCCCCCCCACCCCCCCACCCCCCCCCAAAAAAAAAAAAACCAACAAACCAAACCCCCCAACCCGGGGAGGGGAGGAGGAACCGCTCGAGTCCCCCCCCACCCCCACCCTCTCCCCAAAGAAAAACAAAAAAAAATAATAAAAAAGAAAAGATGGGAGGGAGGGGCAAAAAGGGGGTTGAGGGATCTCGAAAGTGGGGTGAGGGACCTCGAAAATGGGGTGAGGGGTGTCAAAAAGGGGGTGAGGGACCTCGAAAATGGGGTGAGGGACATCAAGAAGGGGCTGAGGGACATCAAAAATGGGGTGAGGGACCTCAAAAATGGGGTGAGGGGTGTCAAAAATGGGGTGAGGGACTTCAAGAAGGGGCTGAGGGACATCAAAAATGGGGTGAGGGGTGTCAAAAATGGGGTGAGGGACGTCGAAAATGGGGTGAGGGACCTCAAAAATGGGGTGAGGGACCTCGAGAGGGGGTGAGGGACATAAAAAATGGGGTGAGGGACATCAAAAAAGGGGTGAGGGACCTCAAAAATGGGGTGAGGGATCTCGAAAGTGGGGTGAGGGACCTCGAAAGTGGGGTGAGGGACCTCAAAAATGGGGTGAGGGACCTCGAGAGGGGGTGAGGGACATAAAAAATGGGGTGAGGGACATCAAAAAAGGGGTGAGGGACCTCGAAAATGGGGTGAGGGACCTCGAGAGGGGGTGAGAGGTGTCAAAAAAGGGGTGAGGGACCTCGAAAATGAGGTGAGGGACCTCAAAAATGGGGTGAGGGACCTCAAAAATGGGGTGAGGGACCTCGAAAATGGGGTGAGGGACGTCGAAAATGGGGTGAGGGACCTCAAAAATGGGGTGAGGGACATCAAGAAGGGGCTGAGGGACATCAAAAATGGGGTGAGGGACCTCGAAAATGGGGTGAGGGACCTCGAGAGGGGGTGAGGGACATCAAGAAGGGGCTGAAAGACCTCAAAAATGGGGTGAGGGACCTCGAAAGTGGGGTGAGGGACCTCGAGGGGGGGTGAGGGGTGTCAAAAATGGGGTGAGGGACCTCGAAAATGGGGTGAGGGACATCAAGAAGGGGCTGAGGGACATCAAAAATGGGGTGAGGGACCTCGAGAGGGGGTGAGGGGTGTCAAAAATGGGCTGAAGGACCTCAAAAATGGGGTGAGGGACCTCGAAAATGGGGTGAGGGGTGTCAAAAATGGAGTGAGGGACCTCGAAAATGGGGTGAGGGACCTCGAGAGGGGGTGAGGGATCTCGAAAGTGGGGTGAGGGACATCAAGAAGGGGCTGAGGGACATCAAAAATGGGGTTGAGGGATCTCGAAAGTGGGGTGAGGGACCTCGAAAATGGGGTGAGGGGTGTCAAAAAGGGGGTGAGGGACCTCGAAAATGGGGTGAGGGACCTCGAAAATGGGGTGAGGGATCTCGAGGGGGGGTGAGGGGTGTCAAAAATGGGGTGAGGGACATCAAAAATGGGGTGAGGGACCTCAAAAATGGGGTGAGGGATCTCGAAAGTGGGGCTGAGGGACCTCGAAAATGAGGTGAGGGACCTCAAAAATGGGGTGAGTGACCTCGAAAATGGGGTGAGGGACCTCAAAAATGGGGTGAGGGGTGTCAAAAATGGGGTGAGGGACCTCAAAAATGGGGTGAGGGACCTCGAAAATGGGGTGAGGGACCTCGAGGGGGGGTGAGGGGTGTCAAAAATGGGGTGAGGGACATCAAAAATGGGGTGAGGGATCTCGAAAATGGGGTGAGGGATCTCGAAAGTGGGGCTGAGGGACCTCGAGAGGGGGTGAGGGATCTCGAAAGTGGGGTGAGGGACATCAAGAAGGGGCTGAAGGACATCAAAAATGGGGTGAGGGATGTCAAAAATGGGGTGAGGGACATCAAAAATGGGGTGAGGGACCTCGAGGGGGGGTGAGGGGTGTCAAAAATGGGGTGAGGGACCTCGAAAATGGGGTGAGGGACATCAAAAATGGGGTGAGGGACCTCGAAAGTGGGGTGAGGGACCTCAAGAAGGGGCTGAGGGACATCAAAAATGGGGTGAGGGATGTCAAAAATGGGGTGAGGGACATCAAAAATGGGGTGAGGGACCTCGAGGGGGGGTGAGGGGTGTCAAAAATGGGGTGAGGGACCTCAAAAATGGGGTGAGGGACATCAAGAAGGGGCTGAAGGACCTCAAAAGTGGGGTGAGGGACCTCAAAAATGGGGTGAAGGACCTCAAAAATGGGGCTGAGGGACCTCAAAAATGGGGTGAGGGACCTCAAGAAGGGGTTGAGGGACATCAAAAATGGGGTGAGGGATGTCAAAAATGGGGTGAGGGACATCAAAAATGGGGTGAGGGACCTCGAAAGTGGGGTGAGGGACCTCAAGAAGGGGCTGAGGGACATCAAAAATGGGGTGAGGGATGTCAAAAATGGGGTGAGGGACATCAAAAATGGGGTGAGGGACCTCGAGGGGGGGTGAGGGGTGTCAAAAATGGGGTGAGGGACATCAAGAAGAGGCTGAGGGACCTCGAAAATGGGGTGAGGGACCTCGAGGGGGGGTGAGGGGTGTCAAAAATGGGGTGAGGGACCTCGAAAGTGGGGTGAGGGACCCCCATAGGGTCATCGCCATCACCCCCCCCCCCCCGATGTCCCCAATGTCCCAGTAGAGTTGTCCCCAACCCCGATGTCCCCAATGTCCCCAGAAGGTCATCACCACCCCCACCCCGCTGTCCCCAATGTCCCCATAGGGTCATCACCACCACCCCCCGATGTCCCCAATGCCCCAGTAGAGTTGTCCCCAACCCTGATGTCCCCATAGGGTCACCACCACCCCCACCCCGATGTCCCCGATGTCCCCAGAAGGTCATCACCACCACCCCCCGATGTCCCCAATGTCCCCATAGAGTCATCACCCCCCCCCGATGTCCCCAATGTCCCCGTAGAGTTGTCCCCCACCCCGATGTCCCCAATGTCCCCATGGGGTCATCACCACCACCCCCCGGTGTCCCCAATGCCCCAGTAGAGTTGTCCCCAACCCCGATGTCCCCAATGTCCCCAGAAGGTCATCACCACCACCCCCCGATGTCCCCCATGTCCCCGTCGAGTTGTCCCCAACCCCGATGTCCCCGATGTCCCCATGGGGTCATCACCACCACCCCCCCAATGTCCCCAATGTCCCAGTAGAGTTGTCCCCAACCCCGATGTCCCCAATGTCCCCATGGAGTCATCACCACCACCCCCCAATGTCCCCAATGTCCCAGTAGAGTTGTCCCCAACCCCGATGTCCCCAATGTCCCCAGAAGGTCATCACCACCACCCCCCGATGTCCCCAATGTCCCAGTAGAGTTGTCCCCAACCCCGATGTCCCCATGGGGTCATCACTACCATCCCAACCCCGATGTCCCCAATGTCCCCATAGGGTCATCACCACCACCACCCCCCGATGTCCCCAATGTCCCCGTAGAGTTGTCCCCAACCCCGATGTCCCCAATGTCCCCATAGGGTCCTCACCACCCCCACCCCCGATGTCCCCAATGTCCCCATAGAGTCATCACCACCCCCCCCCGATGTCCCCAATGTCCCAGTAGAGTTGTCCCCAACCCCGATGTCCCCAATGTCCCCAGAAGGTCATCACCACCACCCCCCCAATGTCCCCAATGTCCCCGTAGAGTTGTCCCCCACCCCGATGTCCCCAATGTCCCCATAGAGTCATCACCACCCCCCCCGATGTCCCCAATGTCCCCAGAAGGTCATCACCACCACCCCCCGATGTCCCCAATGTCCCCGTAGAGTTGTCCCCAACCCCGATGTCCCCAATGTCCCCATGGAGTCATCACCACCCCCACCCCGATGTCCCCAATGTCCCTGTAGAGTTGTCCCCAACCCCGATGTCCCCAATGTCCCCATAGGGTCATCACCACCACCACCCCCCCAATGTCCCCAATGTCCCCGTAGAGTTGTCCCCAACCCCGATGTCCCCCATGTCCCCAGAAGGTCATCACCACCACCCCCCGATGTCCCCAATGTCCCCGTCGAGTTGTCCCCAACCCCGATGTCCCCCATGTCCCCGTCGAGTTGTGTCCCACCCCCTGGGGACCATCCCCACCCCCTCCCCATGACCTCCCCCCATCTCCTCCTCCCCTCCCCCCCCTCCCCCCCCCCCCCCCAGGCACGGCGCCGGTGGCCTGTCACCCCCTCCAGCTCGGAGGCACCTTACTGGTGGTGGTGGCCCAACTGGGCGGAGGTTCGGCCGTCTGGCGCCGGGTGGGTGGCCCAGGTAGCCCTTTCATCCGTTTGCAAGCCCTGGGCCACGGTCGTCTCCGGCGACCCCACGCGGTGGCCAGCGCCCGTCTTGGTGGCCACTGGTACCTCGGGGTGGCCGATAGCTCCAAAGGGGGCACCAGTACCCTCTTCCGATGGGGGGGACGGGGTTTCTACCCCCACCAAGCCCTCCGCCCGTGGCATCGGGACACCCACCTGGAATTCCTGGAGCTCGGTGGCCTTCCGGCTTTGGTGCTCTGCAGCGGTACCAGGAGACCTTTGGTCTACCGGTGGAGTGGGGCGGCCTTCGCCCCCCACACCGACATCCCCCACGTCCCCGACGTCTACGCCGCGAAGCATTTCCGGTTACGGGGTCACGTCTTCCTCTGCCTCACCCGGTTCCTGGGGGACGCCAAGGTGAGGGCGGGGCAAGGGGGGAAAGGGGGGGAGGGCGGGGCGGGGCCCACCGGGCATCGTGGGTCCATGAGGGGGTGGTCCATCAGCAGCGCACTTCCATTGGGGTCTGTCACCGGCACGTCTTCATGGGGGGCCACCAGCGTCATGGGTCCTTGGGGGTCTATGACCAACACGTGTTTATGGGGGGCCACCAGCGTCATGGGTCCTAGGGGGTCTGTCACCATCATGTCTTCATGGGGGGCCACCAGCGTCATGGGTCCTTGGGGGTCTATCACCATCACGTGTTCATGGGGGTCTGTCACCATCACGTCTTCATGGGGGGCCACCAGCGTCATGGGTCCTTGGGGGTCTATGACCATCACGTGATTATGGGGGGCCACCAGCGTCATGGGTCCTTGGGGGTCTGTCACCATCACGTCTTCATGGGGGGCCACCAGCGTCATGGGTCCTTGGGGGTCTGTCACCATCATGGGTCCTTGGGGGTCTGTCACCATCATGTCTTCATGGGGGGCCACCAGCGTCATGGGTCCTTGGGGGTCTATGACCATCACGTGATTATGGGGGGCCACCAGCGTCATGGGACCTTGGGGGTCTGTCACCATCACGTCTTCATGGGGGGCCACCAGCGTCATGGGACCTTGGGGGTCTGTCACCATCACGTCTTCATGGGGGGCCACCAGCGTCATGGGTCCTTGGGGGTCTATGACCAACACGTGATTATGGGGGGCCACCAGCGTCATGGGTCCTTGGGGGTCTGTCACCGTCATGTCTTCATGGGGGGCCACCAGCGTCATGGGTCCTTGGGACCATCACGTGTTCATGGGGGGCCACCAGCATCACGGTGGTCCATGGGAGGTCCATCATCATCACATGTCCGTTGGGGTCTATGACCTTCACGTGGCCATGGGGCTCCGTCTCCATCACGTGTCAATGGTGGTCCATCTCTATCGTGTGCGGATGGGGGTCCATCACCTGTTTGCAGTGCCCAGAGGAACCCTTCCCATGATGCTCTTGGCCCTTCCCATGGTGCCCACCACCCAACTCAACGTTCTCCATGACGCCCACCACCCACCCCAACCCCTCCCATGACACCCACCACCCAACTCAACGTTCTCCATGATGCCCACCACCCAACTCAACGTTCTCTATGGTGCCCACCACCCAACCAAAGCTTTGGGAGATGTCCACCACCCACCCCAACCCCTCCCATGACACCCACCACCCAACTCAATGTTCTCCATGATGCCCACCACCCAACTCAACGTTCTCTATGGTGCCCACCACCCAACCAAAGCTTTGGGAGGTGCCCACCACCCACCCCAACCCCTCCCATGACACCCACCACCCAACTCAACGTTCTCCATGATGCCCACCACCCAACTCAACGTTCTCTATGGTGCCCACCACCCAACCAAAGCTTTGGGAGATGTCCACCACCCACCCCAAACCTTCCCATGACACCCACCACCCAACTCAACGTTCTCCATGACGCCCACCACCCAACTCAACGTTCTCCACGATGCCCACCACCCACCCCAACCCTTCCCATGGTGATCACAGCCCAACCAAACCTTTGGGAGATGTCCACCACCCAACTCAACTTCCACCATGACACCCACCGCCCAACTCAACGTTCTCCATGACTCCCCCCACCCACCCCAACCCCTCCCATGACGCCCACCACCCACCCCAACCCTTCCTATGATGATCACGGCCCAACCAAACCTTTGGGAGATGTCCACCACCCAACTCAACTTCCACCATGACACCCACCGCCCAACTCAACGTTCTCCATGACTCCCCCCACCCACCCCAACCCCTCCCATGACGCCCACCACCCACCCCAACCCTTCCTATGATGATCACGGCCCAACCAAACCTTTGGGAGATGCCCACCACCCAACTCAACTTCCACCATGACACCCACCACCCAACTCAATGTTCTCCATGACGCCCACCACCCACCCCAACCCCTCCCATGATGCCCACCACCCAACTCAATGTTCTCCATGACGCCCACCACCCACCCCAACCCCTCCCATGACGCCCACCACCCAATTCAATGTTCTCCATGACGCCCACCACCCAACTCAACGTTCTCCATGACACCCACCACCCAACTTAACGTTCTCTGTGATGGCCACCACCCAACTCAACGTTCTCCACGATGCCCACCACCCACCCCAACCCTTCCTATGATGATCACGGCCCAACCAAACCTTTGGGAGATGTCCACCACCCACCCCAACCCCTCCCATGACGCCCACCACCCAACTCAACGTTCTCCATGATGCCCACCACCCAACTTAACGTTCTCTATGATGCCCACCACCCAACCAAAGCTTTGGGAGATGTCCACCACCCACCCCAACCCTTCCCATGACGCCCACCACCCAACTCAACGTTCTCCATGACGCCCACCACCCAATTCAATGTTCTCCATGACACCCACCACCCAACTCAACGTTCTCCATGATGCCCACCACCCAACTTAACGTTCTCTATGGTGCCCACCACCCAACCAAAGCTTTGGGAGATGTCCACCACCCACCCCAACCCTTCCCATGACGCCCACCACCCAATTCAATGTTCTCCATGACACCCACCACCCAACCCAACCTTCCCATGACACCCACCACCCAACCCAACCTTCCCATGACACCCACCACCCAATTCAATGTTCTCCATGATGCCCACCACCCAACCCAACCCTTCCCCATGATGTCCACCACCCACCCCAACCCTTCCTATGATGATCACGGCCCAACCAAACCTTTGGGAGATGTCCACCACCCACCCCAACCCCTCCCATGACGCCCACCACCCAACTCAACGTTCTCCATGAGGCCCACCACCCAATTCAATGTCCTCCATGACACCCACCACCCAACTCAACGTTCTCCATGACGCCCACCACCCAACCCAACTCTTCCCATGATGCCCAGCACCCAACCAAACCTTTGGGAGATGCCCACCACCCACCCCAACCCTTCCCATGACGCCCACCACCCAACTCAACGTTCTCCATGACGCCCACCACCCACCCCAACCCCTCCCATGACACCCACCACACACCCCAACCCTTCCTATGATGATCATGGCCCAACCAAACCTTTGGGAGATGTCCACCACCCACCCCAACCCTTCCCATGACACCCACCACCCAACTCAACGTTCTCCATGATGCCCACCACCCAATTCAATGTCCTCCATGACACCCACCACCCAACTCAACGTTCTCCATGACGCCCACCACCCAACCCAACTCTTCCCATGATGCCCAGCACCCAACCAAACCTTTGGGAGATGCCCACCACCCACCCCAACCCTTCCCATGACGCCCACCACCCAACTCAACGTTCTCCATGATGCCCACCACCCAACTCAATGTTCTCCATGATGCCCACCACCCAACCAAAGCTTTGGGAGATGTCCACCACCCACCCCAAACCTTCCCATGACACCCACCACCCAACTCAATGTTCTCCATGATGCCCACCACCCAACCCAACCCCTCCCATGATGCCCACCACCCAATTCAATGTTCTCCATGATGCCCACCACCCAACTCAACGTTCTCCATGATGCCCACCACCCAACTCAACGTTCTCCATGATGCCCACCACCCAACTCAATGTTCTCCATGACGCCCACCACCCACCCCAACCCCTCCCATGACACCCACCACCCAACTCAACGTTCTCCATGATGCCCACCACCCAATTCAATGTTCTCCATGACACCCACCACCCAACTCAACGTTCTCCATGACGCCCACCACCCACCCCAACCCCTCCCATGACGCCCACCACCCACCCCAACTCTTCCCATGGTGATCACAGCCCAACCAAACCTTTGGGAGATGTCCACCACCCAACTCAACTTCCACCATGACACCCACCGCCCAACTCAACGTTCTCCATGATGCCCACCACCCAACCCAACCCCTCCCATGATGCCCACCACCCAATTCAATGTTCTCCATGATGCCCACCACCCAACTCAACGTTCTCCATGATGCCCACCACCCAACTTAACGTTCTCTATGGTGCCCACCACCCAACCAAATCTTTGGGAGATGTCCACCACCCACCCCAAACCTTCCCATGACACCCACCACCCAACTCAACGTTCTCCATGACGCCCACCACCCAACTCAACGTTCTCCATGACGCCCACCACCCACCCCAACCCTTCCCATGATGCCCACCACCCAACTCAACGTTCTCCATGACTCCCACCACCCACCCCAACCCCTCCCATGACGCCCACCACCCAACCTCCCCCCTCTTCCCATGATTCTCTCCTTCCAGGTGATGCGGTGGGAGGGTTCCATGTTCCGGGAGGTGCAGGAGGTCCCGGCCCGCGGTTCTTTGGTCTTCCAACCGTTGGCGTTGGCCGGTCAACGCTACGTCATTTTGGGCAACGACTACGCCCCGAGTCGCGTCTACCGTCTGGGGCCCGGTGGCCACCTGGAACCCCACCAGGAGCTCATGACCCCCACCCCCCGCGCCTTCGCCCCCTTGGCCGTGGGTCACCGTCACTTTGTGGTGGCCTCCAGCTTCAAGGGGGCCACCCAGATCTACCGCCACGTCACCGTGGACTTGGGGACTTGAAGGACGGCGAAAGGGGACCATGGGGTGGTGGCAGAGGGACATTCGAGCGTCACGGCGTGGTGGGGACGTGGGGATGGGGGGACACCAAAGGTCACAGGGTGGGGGTGAGGGCCTGAAGGACATTGGGGACGTTGGCTGTGATGTCACCATGGAGGTGGGCGCTTGGGGACATGGGGACACCAAAGGTCTCAGGGTGGAGGTGAGGGCCTGAAGGACATTGGGGACGTTGGCCGTGATGTCACCATGGAGGTGGGCGCTTGGGGACATGGGGACACCAAAGGTCACAGGGTGGAGGTGATGGCCTGAAGGACATTGGGGACATCGGTCATGGTGTCACCGGGGGTCTGAGGGACCCTGGCACGTGGCCGTGATGTCACCGTGGAGGTGGGCGCTTGGGGACATGGGGACATTGGTCATCGTGTCACCGGGGACGTGGGCACCTGAGGGACATGGGGACAGGAGCACATTGGTCACCACGGACGTGGAAGCCTGAAGGACACGGGGACATCCCGGAGCGGGGGACAGCGGGGGACACCGAGCAGGACGTCACTGTGGACCGGGACAGCTGAGGGACACGGCCACCAACTGTCACATGACCCCGCCCGCGGCGGCTGAGGGACACAGGGGACACGGAGACGTCAACCATCGTGTCCCCTCACCGTGGAGTTGGGCGCCGGAGGGACACGGGGACACGGGCCACCACGTCACCTTGGACGCGGGGGTGTCGGCTGCCACGTCACCTCGTCCCCTCCCGGTGTCCCCATCCACCCAACAGTGTCCCCGGTGTCACCGTTAGCGCCTGTGTCACCCCCGTCCCCGATGTCACCACTGGCCCCACCTCACCTTGTCACCTCCTGCTGCCACCCCATGTCCCCAAGGCCACCACCAACCCAATGTCCCCACTTCACCTTGTCACCTCCTGCTGCCACCATCTACCCGATGTCCCCAAGGCCACCACCCACCCAATGTCACCACTGGCCCCACCTCACCTTGTCACCTCCTGGTCCCACCTGATGTCCCCAAGGCCACCACCAACCCAATGTCCCCACCTCACCTTGTCACCTCCTGCTGCCACCTGATGTCCCCAAGGCCACCACCAACCCAATGCCACCACTGGCCCCACCTCACCTTGTCACCTCCTGGTCCTACCCGATGTCCCCAAGGCCACCACCAACCCAATGTCCCCACCTCACCTTGTCACCTCCTGCTGCCACCTGATGTCCCCAAGGCCACCACCAACCCAACGTCCCCACTTCATCGTCACCACCTGCTGCCACCATCTACCCGATGTCCCCAAGGCCACCCCTGTCCCCAAGGTCACCACTGGCCCCACCTCACCTTGTCACCTCCTGCTGCCACCTGATGTCCCCAAGGCCACCACCAACCCAATGTCCCCACCTCACCTTGTCACCTCCTGATGCCACCTGATGTCCCCAAGGCCACCACCAACCCAACGTCCCCACTTCATCGTCACCACCTGCTGCCACCATCTACCCGATGTCCCCAAGGCCACCCCTGTCCCCAAGGTCACCACTGGCCCCACCTCACCTTGTCACCTCCTGCTGCCACCTGATGTCCCCAAGGCCACCACCAACCCAACGTCCCCACCTCACCTTGTCACCTCCTGCTGCCACCTGATGTCCCCGAGGCCACCACCAACCCAATGTCCCCACCACTCCTTGTCACCTCCTGCTGCCACCATCTACCTGATGTCCCCAAGGCCACCCCTGTCCCCAAGGTCACCATTGGCCCCACCTCACCTTGTCACCTCCTGCTGCCACCTGATGTCCCCGAGGCCACCACCAACCCAATGTCCCCACCTCACCTTGTCACCTCCTGCTGCCACCATCTATCCAATGTCCCCAAGGCCACCACCAACCCAGTGTCACCACTGGCCCCACCTCACCTTGTCACCTCCTGCTGCCACCTGATGTCCCCAAGGCCACCACCAACCCAGTGTCACCACTGGCCCCACCACTCCTTGTCACCTCCTGCTGCCACCATCTACCTGATGTCCCCAAGGCCACCACCAACCCAATGTCACCACTGGCCCCACCTCACCTTGTCACCTCCAGGTCCCACCTGATGTCCCCAAGGCCACCACCAACCCAATGTCCCCACCTCACCTTGTCACCTCCTGCTGCCACCTGATGTCCCCGAGGCCACCACCAACCCAATGTCCCCACCACTCCTTGTCACCTCCTGCTGCCACCATCTACCCGATGTCCCCAAGGTCACCCCTGTCCCCAAGGTCACCACTGGCCCCACCACTCCTTGTCACCTCCTGCTGCCACCTGATGTCCCCAAGGCCACCACCAACCCAACGTCCCCACTTCATCGTCACCTCCTGCTGCCACCATCTACCCGATGTCCCCAAGGCCACCACCCACCCAATGTCACCACTGGCCCCACCTCACCTTGTCACCTCCTGGTCCCACCCGATGTCCCCGAGGCCACCACCAACCCAATGTCCCCACCACTCCTTGTCACCTCCTGCTGCCACCATCTACCTGATGTCCCCAAGGCCACCACCAACCCAATGCCACCCTGTCCCCTCTGGGTGCCACCACCCACCCAACCTCATCCCCAGTGCCACCATTGGCCCCTTGTCCCCCGGTCACCTCCTTGTCCCCCTCGATGCCACCACAGGGGACATCTCCACCCCCCCACCCCCCCCCCAAATAACCAAAAATAGCGCTTTTTTAACACTTTTTTTAATTAATTGCCCCTTTTCTTGTTTTTTTTGGGGGTTTTTGCCCCAAAATAAACCCGCTCCTCCCCCCCTCTGCGTGGCACCTCAGGGGGTGGGGACATTTGGGGACATCTCAGCACGGGCTGGTGGCTCCTGCGGAGGGACGGGGGGGGTCAGGGGTCAGCAGGACACCGGGGTGGCCCCTCCCGGGTGGGGGACAGGGGGACATGGGGACACGGGGACAGGGGGACACGGGGACAGGGGGACACGGGGACAGGGGGACATGGGGACACGGGGACAGGGGGACACGGGGACAGGGGGACACGGGGACAGGGGGACATGGGGACACGGGGACAGGGGGACACGGGGACAGGGGGACATGGGGACAGGGGGACACGGGGACAGGGGGACATGGGGACACGGGGACAGGGGGACACGGGGACAGGGGGACACTCACCGGGGCTGACGAGGTGGGACATCTCCGGAGGGGGACGGCGGCGGCTGTGGGGACAGGAGGGGGTGTGACACCTCAATGTCCCCAATGTCCCCATCTATCCCCCTTTCCTCCCATGTCCCCAATGTCCCCACATGTCCCCAATGTCCCCATGTCCCACCGTGTCCCCCCATGTCCCCACGTTCCTCCATGTCCCCGACCCACCATGTCCCTCCCGTGTCCCCTTGTCCCACCATGTCCCCAATGTCCCCATTTCCTCCCGTGTCCCCTCATGTCCCCCCGTGTCCCACACGTCCCCAATGTCCCCATTTCCTCCCGTGTCCCACATGTCCCCAATGTCCCCTTGTCCCACCATGTCCTTCTCATGTCCCCAATGTCCCCATGTCCTCTTGTCCCACCATGTCCCCAATGTCCCCATTTCCTCCCGTGTCCCACATGTCCCCAATGTCCCCACGTGTCCCCTTGTCCCACCATGTCCCCGACCCACCATGTCCCTCCCGTGTCCCCTTGTCCCACCATGTCCCCAATGTCCCCATTTCCTCCCGTGTCCCCTCATGTCCCTCCATGTCCCCCCCTGTGTCCCACATGTCCCCAATGTCCCCATGTCACCAATGTCCCCATTTCCTCCTGTGTCCCACATGTCCCCAATGTCCCCATGTCCTCTTGTCCCACCATGTCCCCAATGTCCCCATTTCCTCCCGTGTCCCCTCATGTCCCCACGTTCCTCCATGTCCCCGACCCACCATGTCCCCCCCGTGTCCCACATGTCCCCAATGTCCCACCATGTCCCCAATGTTCCCATTTCCTCCCATGTCCCTCCATGTCCCCCCCTGTGTCCCATATGTCCCCAATGTCCCCATGTCCTCCTGTGTCCCCTCATGTCCCTCCCATGTCCCACATGTCCCCAATGTCCTCCCATGTCCTCAACCCACCATGTCCTTCCCATGTCCCCGTGTCCCACGTCCTCAATGTCCCCACGTTCCTCCATGTCCCCGACCCACCATGTCCCTCCCGTGTCCCACATGTCCCCACGTGTCCCCTTGTCCCACACGTCCCCAATGTCCCCATTTCCTCCCGTGTCCCCTCATGTCCCTCCATGTCCCTCCGTGTCCCACACATCCCCAATGTCCCCATTTCCTCCCATGTCCCACATGTCCCCTTGTCCCACCATGTCCCCAATGTCCCCGTTTCCTCCCGTGTCCCCCCATGTCCCCCCGTGTCCCACATGTCCTCAATGTCCCCACGTCCCTCCCATGTCCCCCCATGTCCCCACGTTCCTCCATGTCCCCGATCCCCCATGTCCCTCCCGTGTCCCACATGTCCCCAATGTCCCCACGTGTCCCCTTGTCCCACCATGTCCCCAGTGTCCCCGTTTCCTCCCATGTCCCCACGTTCCTCCATGTCCCCGACCCACCATGTCCCTCCCGTGTCCCACATGTCCCCACGTGTCCCCTTGTCCCACACGTCCCCAATGTCCCCATTTCCTCCCGTGTCCCCTCATGTCCCTCCATGTCCCCCCCTGTGTCCCACATGTCCCCAATGTCCCCCATGTCCTCTTGTCCCACCATGTCCCCATTTCCTCCCGTGTCCCCTCATGTCCCCCCGTGTCCCACATGTCCTCAATGTCCCCCCGTGTCCCCACGTTCCTCCATGTCCCCGACCCACCATGTCCCTCCCGTGTTCCACATGTCCCCAATGTCCCCATGTCCTCTTGTCCCACCATGTCCCCGACCCACCATGTCCTTCCCATGTCCCACCATGTCCCCAATGTCCCCATTTCCTCCCGTGTCCCCTCATGTCTCCTTGTGTCCCACATGTCCTCAATGTCCCCATGTTCCTCCATGTCCCCGACCCACCAGGTCCCCCCCGTGTCCCACATGTCCCCATTTCCTCCCGTGTCCCCCCGTGTCCCACATGTCCTCAATGTCCCCACGTGTCCCCATGTCCCTCCTGTGTCCCCCCATTCCTCCATGTCCCCGACCCACCATGTCCCTCCCGTGTCCCACCACGTCCCCAATGTCCCCATTTCCTCCCATGTCCCCCCGTGTCCCACATGTTTTCAATGTCCCCATGTCCCCACGTGTCTCCATGTCCCCATTTCCTCCTGTGTCCCCCCATGTCCCCACGTTCCTCCATGTCCCCGACCCCCCATGTCCCCCCCGTCCCCGTATGTCCCCATATATCCCCAATGTCCCCATGTCCCCATTTCCTCCCATGTCCCCCCACGTTCCTCCATGTCCCCGACCCACCATGTCCCCCCCCTGTCCCCGTATGTCCCCGAATGTCCCCACGTCCCACCTGGCTTTGCTCCGGCACTTGCACTTCCCGCCTGGCAGGGGACAAAAGAGGTGACAATTGCTGGAGATGGGGGAGGTGTGACATGTGTGTGTCCCCCCGTCCCCGTCCCCCCCAGGGGGACATCAAGCCCTGGGGACCACCCCGGTGACAATGGGGACCCTCTGGTGACACTCACTGAGGAGGACGACGATGCCGATGATGCAGAGGACAGCGGCCACCACCAGCCCTGCCACACGCAGGCGGTGCCAGTCTGGGGGTGACACACGTGACACATGTGACACACGCAGGTGGGGGCACTCCTGTCACCCCCTTGGGGACCTCTCTGTCACCCCCCCCCTCCCTTTGGGGACACCTCTGCCACCCGCCCCGGGGACAACCTTGTCACCCCTTTGGGGACACGCCATCAACCGCACCTTGGGGACACCTCTGCCACCCCCTCCCCCCCCCCTTGGGGACACCCTTTGTGGCGTCCCCACCCTTGGGGACATCTCTGCCACCACCCCTGGGGACAACCTTGTCACCCCCATGGGGACATGCCATCAACCCCCCCCCCCCTTGGGGACACCCCTGTCACCTTCTTGGGGACACCCCTGTCACCCCCCCCTTGGGGACACCTCTGTCACCCCTCTGGGGACAACCTTGTCACCCCTTTGAGGCCACCTTGGGGACACCCTGGTCACCCCCTCCTTGGGGACACCTCTGTCACCTCCTCTTGGGGACACCTCTGTCATCCCCTCCTTGGGGACACCACTGCCACACTCCCCTTGGGGACACTCCTGTCACCTCCTCTTGGGACACCACTGCCATCCCCCCCTTGGGGACACCACTGCCACCCCTTTGGGGACACCTCTGCTATCCCCTCCTTGGGGACACCTCTGTCACCCCCCCCCCGAGGACACCTCTGTCACCTCCTCTTAGGGACACCACTGCCACCCCCCCTTGGGGACACCACTGCCACCTCCTCTTGGGGACACCTCTGTCACCCCTTTGGGGACACCTCTGCTATCCCCTCCTTGGGGACACCTCTGTCACCCCCCCCCCCCCGAGGACACCTCTGTCACCTCCTCTTAGGGACACCACTGCCACCCCCCCTTGGGGACACCACTGCCACCTCCTCTTGGGGACACCTCTGTCGCCCCTTTGGGGACACCTCTGTCGCCCCCCCCCCCCCCTTGGGGACACCCCTGTCATCTCTCTTTGGGGACACTCCTGTCACCCCACCCCCTGAGGACACCTCTGCCATCCCCCCTTGGGGACACCTCTGCCACCTCCTCTTGGGGACACCACTGCCACCCCCCCCTTGGGGACACCACTGCCACCTCCTCTTGGGGACACCTCTGTCACCCCTTTGGGGACACCTCTGCCATCCCCTCCTTGGGGACACCTCTGTCACCCCCACCCCCCCGAGGACACCTCTGTCACCTCCTCTTGGGGACACCTCTGTCACCCCTTTGGGGACCCCCCTGCCCCCCCGTCCCACTCACCATACTGGAAGGGACTGGTGTCATCTGGTGGAGAGGGGGAGGGGGGTCAGAGGGGGGGGGGACACACCCACCAGTATGGACACCCCCCCCCCAGTGCCACCCGCTCCCCCTCCCAGTATGGCCCTCCCACCCCCAGTATGACTCATCCCCCCATATCCCAGTATGACCACACCACTCCCAGTAAGGCTCCTCCCTGCTCCCAGTATGATCCTCCCTATATCCCAGTATGACCACACCACTCCCAGTATGATCCCCCCACTCCCAGTATGATCCTCCCTATATCCCAGTGTGATGTCCCACAGCTCCCAGTATAATCCACCCATATCCCAGTATAATCCCCCCCATAGCCCAGTGTGACCCCCCCACTCCCAGTATGATCCCCTTATATCCCAGTATGAACCCCCCACTCCCAGTAAGAGCCCCCCCATATCCCAGTATGACCACACCACTCCCAGTAAGGCTCCTCCCCCCTCCCAGTATGATCCCCCCTATATCCCAGTGTGACATCCCACAACTCCCAGTACAATTCCCCCATATCCCAGTACGATCCCTCCCATATCCCAGTATGACCCCCCCACTCCCAGTATGATCCTCCCTATATCCCAGTATGACCACACCACTCCCAGTAAGGCTCTTCCCTGCTCCCAGTATGATCCCCCCACTCCCAGTAAGAACCCCCCCATATCCCAGTATGACCACACCACTCCCAGTAAGGCTCCTCCCCCCTCCCAGTATGATCCCCCCTATATCCCAGTGTGACATCCCACAGCTCCCAGTATAATCCCCCCATATCCCAGTATGACCCCCCCAGTATGATCCTCCCACTCCCAGTATGATCCCCCCTATCCCAGTAAGAACCCCCCACTCCCAGTATGATCCCCTTATATCCCAGTATGAACCCCCCCATATCCCAGTATGACCACACCACTCCCAGTATGATCCCCCCACTCCCAGTATGATCCCCCCTATATCCCAGTGTGATGTCCCACAGCTCCCAGTATGACCCCCCCAGTATGATCCTCCCACTCCCAGTATGATCCCCTTATATCCCAGTAAGACCCCCCCACTCCCAGTAAGAACCCCCCATATCCCAGTATGACCACACCACTCCCAGTAAGGCTTCTCCCCCCTCCCAGTATGATCCCCCCTATATCCCAGTGTGACATCCCACAGCTCCCAGTATAAACCCCCAATATCCCAGTATGACCCCCCCAGTATGATCCTCCCACTCCCAGTATGATCCCTCCTATATCCCAGTTAGAACCCACCACTCCCAGTATGACCACACCACTCCCAGTAAGGCTTCTCCCCCCTCCCAGTATGATCCCCCCTATATCCCAGTGTGACATCCCACAGCTCCCAGTATGATCTCCCCCATATCCCAGTATGACCCCCCCAGTATGACCCTCCCACTCCCAGTATGATCCCTCCTATATCCCAGTAAGAACCCCCCACTCCCAGTATGATCCCCTTATATCCCAGTATGACCCCCCCACTCCCAGTAAGAACCCCCCATATCCCAGTATGACCACACCACTCCCAGTAAGGCTCCTCCCCCCTCCCAGTATGATCCCCCCTATATCCCAGTGTGACATCCCACAACTCCCAGTACAATTCCCCCATATCCCAGTACAATCCCCCCCATATGCCAGTATGACCCCCCCCCATTCCCAGTACAGCCCCTCCCCTCCTCCCAGTTTGTCCCAGTTTGTCCCAGTCACTCACCTGGGGGGAGGGGGTTCCCTCTCGTCAGGGACAAAACTGGAGGGGGGGGGCAAAAACCAGTTTGGGGGGGGTCAACTGTCCCAGTGCCCCCCAGTTACCTCCCAGTTCCTCCCAATTCCCCCACCCAATTCCCTCCCAGTTCCCCCCCCACTTACTCCCAGTCCCCCCCAGTTCTGCCCCAATTACCCCCAGTTCACTCCCCATTTTTCCAGTCCCCCCCCCCAGTTCCAACCCAATTACTCCCAGTTACTCCCAGTTCCGCCCCAATTGCTCCCAGTCCCCTCACAGTTTTGCCCAGTTCCACCCATTTCCTTCCCAATTACTTCCAGTTCCCCCCCAATTTCCTCCCAGTTCCCCCCAATTACCACCAGTTCCCTCCCAGTTCCCCCCAATTATTCCCAATTCCCTCCCAGTTGCCCCCAAACCCCTCCCAGTTCCCTCCCAGTTGCCCCCAAACCCCTCCCAGTTCCCTCCCTCGTGCCCCAAAATCCCTCCCAGTCCCCCCAGTTCCTCCCAATTCCCTCCCAGTTCCCTCCCTGGTGCCCCACCTCACCCCCAGTTCCCTCCCAGTTCCTCCCAATCCCCTCCCAGTTCCCTCCCTGGTGCCCCCCCCCCCAGTTCCCTCCCAGTTCCCTCCCTGGTGCCCCACCTCACCCCCAGTTCCCTCCCAGTTCCTCCCAATCCCCTCCCAGTTCCCCCCCAGTTTCTCCCTGGTGCCCCAACCCCCCCTCCCCCCCCAGTTCCCTCCCAGTTCCCCCCCCAGTTTCCTCCCAGTTCCCTCCCTGGTGCTCCCCCCAGTTCCCTCCCAGTTCCTCCCAATCCCCTCCCAGTTCCCTCCCTGGTGCCCCAACCCCCTCCCAGTTCCTCCCAGTTCCCTCCCTGGTGCCCCAAAGTTCCCCCCAATTCCCTCCCAGTTCCTCCCAGTTCATTCCCAGTTCCCTCCCTGGTGCCCCAATTCCCTCCCAGTTCCCCCCAGTTCCCTCCCAGTTCCCCCCATTCGCTCCCAGTTCCCCCCAGTTCCCTCCCTGGTGCCCCCAATTCCCTCCCAGTTCCCTCCCTGGTGTCCCAGTTCCTCCCAATTCCCCCCAGTTCCCTCCCAGTTCCTCCCAATTCCCCCCAGTTCCCTCCCTGGTGCCCCCAATTACCCTCCCAGTTCCTTCCCAGTTCCTCCCAGTACCTGCCAGCAGCACCAGCACCCCCAGGCCGCCTCCTGCCATCCTGTGACCTTTGACCCCTGGGGGGGGGGAGGGGCGGTGGGGGTGGGGTGGTGGGTGCCCCTCCCCCTCCCCCCCTCCCCCCCCCCCCCCCCCCCCCAGTGGGTGCGGGTGTCCGGGTGGGGGAGGGGCGGGTGAGTCACGGCGAATTCCTGAGTGGGGCGTTACTGGGAGGAATGGGGGGGGGAGGGGGGGGGGAAGTTTTTTTTGGGGGAGGGGGGGGGAGGGGTGTTCCACCCGTTGGATCCCCCCCCCTCCCCCCCTCCCCACGGACCCCCCCCCCCCATGGGATCCCCCCCCATAGACACCCCCCCCCCGCCCCCCACCCATGGGACCCCCCCACTAATGGGACCCCCCCCCATATGGGAACCCCCCCGGACCCCCCCCCCCCCATGGGACCCCCCCACGGACCCCCCCCCCCATGGACACCCCCCCAATAATGGGAACCCCCCACTAATGGGACGCCCCCCCCCCATAGAGCCCCCCCCCCACGGGACCCCCCCACGGACACCCCCCCCACATGGATCCCCCCCCCGGACACCCCCCCCCCCATTGGACCCCCCCCGGACCCTCCCCCCCCATGGGACCCCCCCTCTATGGACCACCCCCAATAATGGGACCCCCCCCACTAATGGGACCCCCCCCCCCATGGGACCCCCCCCCCCCATGGCACCCTCCACCCATAGACACCCCCCCCCGCCCCCCCCCCATGGACCCCCCCCAATAATGGGCCCCCCCCACTAATAGGACAACCCCCCCCCATGGACACCCCCCCCCAATAGAACCCCCCCCCCCATGGATGGACACCCCCCCCCACTAATGGGACCCCCCCACTAATAGGACACCCCCCCCCATGGGAACACCCCCCCCCCCCCATAGAGCCCCCCACGGACCCCCACCCCCCCCCATGGGACCCCCCCCCCATGGCACCCTCCCCCCATAGACACCCCCCCCGCCCCCCCCCATGGACCCCCCCACTAATGGGACCCCCCCACTAATAGGACCCCCCCCCCCATGGATCACTCCCCCCCCCCCCGGACC